>NC_079202.1:10155486-10386858 GCF_026745355.1 Beta vulgaris subsp. vulgaris | reverse complement strand
CCAAATTACGATTTTGAGCCTAGATGAGCATGAAATAGACGCGAAAAATCGGACATCAAGGAATTCAGATTCTGAGCTACGAACCCCTTAGACATGGTAAAAAAACAATTCAGGCTTTTGAATCGCTCAATTCTGATGTCCGAGCTAGGAGTTAGGCCCAAATTACGATTTTAGCCTAGATGAGCATGAAACAGACGCGAAAAATCGGACTTCAAGGAATTCAGATTCTGAGCTCACGAACCCCTTAGAAATGGTAAAAAAAACAATTCAGGCTTTTGAATCGCTCAATTCTGATGTCGAGCTAGGAGTTAGGCCCAAATTACGATTTTAGCCTAGATGAGCATGAAACAGACGCGAAAAATCGGACTTCAAGGAATTCAGATTCTGAGCTCACGAACCCCTTAGAAATGGTAAAAAAAACAATTCAGGCTTTTGAATCGCTCAATTCTGATGTCCGAGCTAGGAGTTAGGCCCAAATTACGATTTTGAGCCTAGATGAGCATGAAACAGACGCGAAAAATCGGACATCAAGAATTCAGATTCTGAGCTACGAACCCCTTAGAAATGGTAAAAAAAACAATTCAGGCTTTTGAATCGCTCAATTCTGATGTCCGAGCTAGGAGTTAGGCCCAAATTACGATTTTAGGCCTAGATGAGCATGAAACAGACGCGAAAAATCGGATTCAAGGAATTCAGATTCTGAGCTCACGAACCCCTTAGAAATGGTAAAAAAAACAATTCAGGCTTTTGAATCGCTCAATTCTGATGTCCGAGCTAGGAGTTAGGCCCAAATTACGATTTTGAGCCTAGATGAGCATGAAACAGACGCGAAAAATCGGATTCAAGGAATTCAGATTCTGAGCTCACGAACCCCTTAGAAATGGTAAAAAAAACAATTCAGGCTTTTGAATCGCTCAATTCTGATGTCCGAGCTAGGAGTTAGGCCCAAATTACGATTTTGACCTAGATGAGCATGAAACAGACGCGAAAAATCGGACTTCAAGGAATTCAGATTCTGAGCTCACGAACCCCTTAGAAATGGTAAAAAAAACAATTCAGGCTTTTGAATCGCTCAATTCTGATGTCCGAGCTAGGAGTTAGGCCCAAATTACGATTTTGAGCCTAGATGAGCATGAAACAGACGCGAAAAATCGGACTTCAAGGAATTCAGATTCTGAGCTCACGAACCCCTTAGAAATGGTAAAAAAACAATTCAGGCTTTTGAATCGCTCAATTCTGATGTCCGAGCTAGGAGTTAGGCCCAAATTACGATTTTAGGCCTAGATGAGCATGAAACAGACGCGAAAAATCGGACTTCAAAGAATTCAGATTCTGAGCTCACGAACCCCTTAGAAATGGTAAAAAAAACAATTCAGGCTTTTGAATCGCTCAATTCTGATGTCCGAGCTAGGAGTTAGGCCCAAATTACGATTTTGAGGCCTAGATGAGCATGAAACAGACGCAAAAATCGGACTCAAGGAATTCAGATTCTGAGCTACGAACCCCTTAGAAATGGTAAAAAAAACAATTCAGGCTTTTGAATCGCTCAATTCTGATGTCCGAGCTAGGAGTTAGGCCCAAATTACGATTTTGAGCCTAGATGAGCATGAAACAGACGCGAAAAATCGGATTCAAGGAATTCAGATTCTGAGCTCACGAACCCCTTAGAAATGGTAAAAAAAACAATTCAGGCTTTTGAATCGCTCAATTCTGATGTCCGAGCAAGGAGTTAGGCCCAAATTACGATTTTAGGCCTAGATGAGCATGAAACAGACGCGAAAAATCGGATTCAAGGAATTCAGATTCTGAGCTCACGAACCCCTTAGAAATGGTAAAAAAAACAATTCAGGCTTTTGAATCGCTCAATTCTGATGTCCGAGCTAGGAGTTAGGCCCAAATTACGATTTTGAGCCTAGATGAGCATGAAACAGACGCGAAAAATCGGACATCAAGGAATTCAGATTCTGAGCTCACGAACCCCTTAGAAATGGTAAAAAAAACAATTCAGGCTTTTGAATCGCTCAATTCTGATGTCCGAGCTAGGAGTTAGGCCCAAATTACGATTTTGAGCCTAGATGAGCATGAAACAGACGCGAAAAATCGGACTTCAAGGAATTCAGATTCTGAGCTCACGAACCCCTTAGAAATGGTAAAAAAAACAATTCAGGCTTTTGAATCGCTCAATTCTGATGTCCGAGCTAGGAGTTAGGCCCAAATTACGATTTTAGCCTAGATGAGCATGAAACAGACGCGAAAAATCGGACTTCAAGGAATTCAGATTCTGAGCTCACGAACCCCTTAGAAATGGTAAAAAAAACAATTCAGGCTTTTGAATCGCTCAATTCTGATGTCCGAGCTAGGAGTTAGGCCCAAATTACGATTTTGAGCCTAGATGAGCATGAAACAGACGCGAAAAATCGGATTCAAGGAATTCAGATTCTGAGCTCAGAACCCCTTAGAAATGGTAAAAAAAACAATTCAGGCTTTTGAATCGCTCAATTCTGATGTCCGAGCTAGGAGTTAGGCCCAAATTACGATTTTAGGCCTAGATGAGCAGAAAACAGACGCGAAAAATCGGATTCAAGGAATTCAGATTCTGAGCTCAGAACCCCTTAGAAATGGTAAAAAAAAAATTCAGGCTTTTGAATCGCTCAATTCTGATGTCCGAGCTAGGAGTTAGGCCCAAATTACGATTTTAGCCTAGATGAGCAGGAAACAGACGCGAAAAATCGGAGTTCAAGTAATTCAGATTCTGAGCTCACGAACCCCTTAGAAATGGTAAAAAAAACAATTCAGGCTTTGAATCGCTCAATTCTGATGTCCGAGCTAGAAAAAGATGAATGAGAGAGTGGAGAGGACCATAAGATGAGCATGAAACAGACGAAAAACGGACTTCAAGGAATTCAGATTCTGAGCTCACGAACCCCTTAGAAATGGTAAAAAAACAATTCAGGCTTTTGAATCGCTCAATTCTGATGTCCGAGCTAGGAGTTAGGCCCAAATTACGATTTTGAGCCTAGATGAGCATGAAACAGACGCGAAAAATCGGACTTCAAGGAATTCAGATTCTGAGCCACGAACCCCTTAGAAATGGTAAAAAACAATTCAGGCTTGAATCGCTCCAATTCTGATGTCCGAGTAGGAGTTAGGCCCAAATTACGATTTTAGCCTAGATGAGCATGAAACAGACGCGAAAAATCGGACTTCAAGGAATTCAGATTCTGAGCTCACGAACCCCTTAGAAATGGTAAAAAAAACAATTCAGGCTTTTGAATCGCTCAATTCTGATGTCCGAGCTAGGAGTTAGGCCCAAATTACGATTTTAGGCCTAGATGAGCATGAAACAGACGCGAAAAATCGGACTTCAAGGAATTCAGATTCTGAGCTACGAACCCCTTAGACATGGTAAAAAAACAATTCAGGCTTTTGAATCACTCAATTCTAATGTCCGAGCTAGGAGTTAGGCCCAAATTACGATTTTAGGCTTAGATGAGCATGAAACAGACGCGAAAAATCGGACTTCAAGGAATTCAGATTCTGAGCTCACGAACCCCTTAGAAATGGTAAAAAAAAAATTCAGGCTTTTGAATCGCTCAATTCTGATGTCCGAGCTAGGAGTTAGGCCCAAATTACGATTTTGAGCCTAGATGAGCATGAAACAGACGCGAAAAATCGGATTTCAAGGAATTCAGATTCTGAGCTCACGAACCCCTTAGAAATGGTAAAAAAAAAATTCAGGCTTTTGAATCGCTCAATTCTGATGTCCGAGCTAGGAGTTAGGCCCAAATTACGATTTTAGCCTAGATGAGCATGAAACAGACGCGAAAAACGGACATCATAATTCAGATTCTGAGCTCACGAACCCCTTAGAAATGGTAAAAAAAAAATTCAGGCTTTTGAATCGCTCAATTCTGATGTCCGAGCTAGGAGTTAGGCCCAAATTACGATTTTGAGCCTAGATGAGCATGAAACAGACGCGAAAAATCGGATTCAAGAATTCAGATTCTGAGCTCAGAACCCCTTAGAAATGGTAAAAAAAAACAATTCAGGCTTTTGAATCGCTCAATTCTGATGTCCGAGCTAGGAGTTAGGCCCAAATTACGATTTTGAGCCTAGATGAGCATGAAACAGACGCGAAAAATCGGACTTCAAGGAATTCAGATTCTGAGCTCACGAACCCCTTAGAAATGGTAAAAAAACAATTCAGGCTTTTGAATCGCTCAATTCTGATGTCCGAGCTAGGAGTTAGGCCCAAATTACGATTTTGAGCCTAGATGAGCATGAAACAGACGCGAAAAATCGGACTTCAAGGAATTCAGATTCTGAGCTCACGAACCCCTTAGAAATGGTAAAAAAAACAATTCAGGCTTTTGAATCGCTCAATTCTGATGTCCGAGCTAGGAGTTAGGCCCAAATTACGATTTTAGCCAGATGAGCATGAAACAGACGCGAAAAATCGGATTCAAGGAATTCAGATTCTGAGCTCACGAACCCCTTAGAAATGGTAAAAAAACAATTCAGGCTTTTGAATCGCTCAATTCTGATGTCCGAGCTAGGAGTTAGGCCCAAATTACGATTTTGGCCTAGATGAGCATGAAACAGACGCGAAAAATCGGACATCAAGGAATTCAGATTCTGAGCTACGAACCCCTTAGACATGGTAAAAAAAACAATTCAGGCTTTTGAATCACTCAATTCTAATGTCCGAGCTAGGAGTTAGGCCCAAATTACGATTTTGAGCTAGATGAGCAAGAAACAGACGCGAAAAATCGGATTCAAGAATTCAGATTCTGAGCTACGAACCCCTTAGAAATGGTAAAAAAACAATTCAGGCTTTTGAATCGCTCAATTCTGATGTCCGAGCTAGGAGTTAGGCCCAAATTACGATTTTAGGCCTAGATGAGCTAGAAACAGACGCGAAAAATCGGATTCAAGGAATTCAGATTCTGAGCTCACGAACCCCTTAGAAATGGTAAAAAAAACAATTCAGGCTTTTGAATCGCTCAATTCTGATGTCCGAGCTAGGAGTTAGGCCCAAATTACGATTTTGAGCCTAGATGAGCATGAAACAGACGCGAAAAACGGACATCAAGAATTCAGATTCTGAGCTCACGAACCCCTTAGAAATGGTAAAAAAAAATTCAGGCTTTTGAATCGCTCAATTCTGATGTCCGAGCTAGGAGTTAGGCCCAAATTACGATTTTGAGCCTAGATGAGCATGAAACAGACGCGAAAAATCGGACTTCAAGGAATTCAGATTCTGAGCTCACGAACCCCTTAGAA
The DNA here is from genome assembly GCF_026745355.1 of Beta vulgaris subsp. vulgaris. NCBI lineage: Eukaryota > Viridiplantae > Streptophyta > Magnoliopsida > Caryophyllales > Amaranthaceae > Beta > Beta vulgaris. Next base: position 10,381,575 of record NC_079202.1, on the reverse strand, counting down.
ATGGTAAAAAAAAACAATTCAGGCTTTTGAATCGCTCAATTCTGATGTCCGAGCTAGGAGTTAGGCCCAAATTACGATTTTAGGCCTAGATGAGCATGAAACAGACGCGAAAAATCGGAATTCAAGGAATTCAGATTCTGAGCTCACGAACCCCTTAGAAATGGTAAAAAAAAATTCAGGCTTTTGAATCGCTCAATTCTGATGTCCGAGCTAGGAGTTAGGCCCAAATTACGATTTTGAGCCTAGATGAGCATGAAACAGACGCGAAAAATCGGACTTCAAGGAATTCAGATTCTGAGCTCACGAACCCCTTAGAAATGGTAAAAAAAAACAATTCAGGCTTTTGAATCGCTCAATTCTGATGTCCGAGCTAGGAGTTAGGCCCAAATTACGATTTTGAGCCTAGATGAGCATGAAACAGACGCGAAAAATCGGACTTCAAGGAATTCAGATTCTGAGCTCACGAACCCCTTAGAAATGGTAAAAAAACAATTCAGGCTTTTGAATCGCTCAATTCTGATGTCCGAGCTAGGAGTTAGGCCCAAATTACGATTTTGGTTCCAGATGAGCATGAAACAGACGCGAAAAATCGGAATTCAAGGAATTCAGATTATGCGCTCACGAACCCCGGCCCTTAGAAATGGTAAAAAACAATTCAGGCTTTTGAATCGCTCAATTCTGATGTCCGAGCTAGGAGTTAGGCCCAAATTACGATTTTGGACTAGATGAGCAGGAAACAGACGCGAAAAATCGGAGTTCAAGTAATTCAGATTCTGAGCTGACGAACCCTTAGAAATGGTAAAAAAAACAATTCAGGCTTTTGAATTGCTCAATTCTGATGTCCGAGCTAGGAGTTAGGCCCAAATTACGATTTTGAGGCTAGATGAGCATGAAACAGACGCGAAAAATGGATTCAAGGAATTCAGATTCTGAGCTACGAACCCTTAGAAATGGTAAAAAAAACATTCAGGCTTTTGAATCGCTCAATTCTGATGTCCGAGCTAGGATTAGGCCCAAATTACGTTTTAGGCTAGGAAAAACAGACGCGAAAATCGGACTTCAAGGAATTCAGATTCTGAGCTCACGAACCCTTAGAAATGGTAAAAAAACAATTCAGGCTTTTGAATCGCTCAATTCTGATGTCCGAGCTAGGAGTTAGGCCCAAATTACGATTTTGAGCCTAGTGAGCGAAACAGACGCGAAAAATCGGAGTTCAAGTAATTCAGATTCTGAGCTCACGAACCCCTTAGAAATGGTAAAAAAAAACAATTCAGGCTTTTGAATCGCTCAATTCTGATGTCCGAGCTAGGAGTTAGGCCCAAATTACGATTTTGAGCCTAGATGAGCATGAAACAGACGCGAAAAATCGGTTCAAGGAATTCAGATTCTGAGCTCACGAACCCCTTAGAAATGGTAAAAAAAAAATTCAGGCTTTTGAATCGCTCAATTCTGATGTCCGAGCTAGGAGTTAGGCCCAAATTACGATTTTAGGCCTAGATGAGCATGAAACAGACGCGAAAAATCGGAATTCAAGGAATTCAGATTTTGAGCTCACGAACCCCTTAGAAATGGTAAAAAAACAATTCAGGCTTTTGAATCGCTCAATTCTGATGTCCGAGCTAGGAGTTAGGCCCAAATTACGATTTTAGGTCTAGATGAGCAGGAAACAGACGCGAAAAATCGGAATTCAAGTAATTCAGATTCTGAGCTGACGAACCCCTTAGAAATGGTAAAAAAAACAATTCAGGCTTTTGAATCGCTCAATTCTGATGTCCGAGCTAGGAGTTAGGCCCAAATTACGATTTTAGGCCTAGATGAGCAGAAACAGACGCGAAAAATCGGAGTTCAAGTAATTCAGATTCTGAGCTGACGAACCCTTAGAAATGGTAAAAAAAACAATTCAGGCTTTTGAATCGCTCAATTCTGATGTCCGAGCTAGGATTAGGCCCAAATTACGATTTTGGTCTAATGAGCAGGAAACAGACGCGAAAAATCGGAGTTCAAGTAATTCAGATTCTGAGCTGACGAACCCTTAGAAATGGTAAAAAAACAATTCAGGCTTTTGAATCGCTCAATTCTGATGTCCGAGCTAGGACTTAGGCCCAAATTACGATTTTAGGCCTAGATGAGCAGGAAACAGACGCGAAAAATCGGAGTTCAAGTAATTCAGATATGAGCTCACGAACCCCTTAGAAATGGTAAAAAAAACAATTCAGGCTTTTGAATCGCTCAATTCTGATGTCCGAGCTAGGAGTTAGGCCCAAATTACGATTTTGAGCCTAGATGAGCAGGAAACAGACGCGAAAAATCGGAGTTCAAGAATTCAGATTCGAGCTCACGAACCCCTTAGAAATGGTAAAAAAACAATTCAGGCTTTTGAATCGCTCAATTTGATGTCCGAGCTAGGAGTTAGGCCCAAATTACGATTTTGAGCCTAGATGAGCATGAAACAGACGCGAAAAATCGGACTTCAAGGAATTCAGATTCTGAGCTCACGAACCCCTTAGAAATGGTAAAAAAACAATTCAGGCTTTTGAATCGCTCAATTCTGATGTCCGAGCTAGGAGTTAGGCCCAAATTACGATTTTAGGTCTAGATGAGCAGGAAACAGACGCGAAAAATCGGAGTTCAAGTAATTCAGATTCTGAGCTGACGAACCCCTTAGAAATGGTAAAAAAAACAATTCAGGCTTTTGAATCGCTCAATTCTGATGTCCGAGCTAGGAGTTAGGCCCAAATTACGATTTTGAGCTAGATGAGCATGAAACAGACGCGAAAAATCGGATTTCAAGAATTCAGATTCTGAGCTACAAACCCCTTAGAAATGGTAAAAAAAACAATTCAGGCTTTTGAATCGCTCAATTCTGATGTCCGAGCTAGGATTAGGCCCAAATTACGATTTTGCCTAGATGAGCATGAAACAGACGCGAAAAATCGGCTTCAAGGAATTCAGATTCTGAGCTCACGAACCCCTTAGAAATGGTAAAAAACAATTCAGGCTTTTGAATCGCTCAATTCTGATGTCCGAGCTAGGAGTTAGGCCCAAATTACGATTTTAGGTCTAGATGAGCAGGAAACAGACGCGAAAAATCGGAGTTCAAGTAATTCAGATTCTGAGCTGACGAACCCCTTAGAAATGGTAAAAAAAACAATTCAGGCTTTTGAATCGCTCAATTCTGATGTCCGAGCTAGGAGTTAGGCCCAAATTACGATTTTGAGCCTAGATGAGCATGAAACAGACGCGAAAAATCGGAGTTCAAGTAATTCAGATTCTGAGCTGACGAACCCCTTAGAAATGGTAAAAAAACAATTCAGGCTTTTGAATCGCTCAATTCTGATGTCCGAGCTAGGAGTTAGGCCCAAATTATGATTTTAGCCTAGATGAGCAGGAAACAGATGCAAAAAATCGGAGTTCAAATAATTCAGATTCTGAGCTCACGAACCCCTTAGAAATGGTTAAAAAAAAATTCAGGCTTTTGAATCGCTCAATTCTGATGTCCGAGCTAGGAGTTAGGCCCAAATTACGATTTTGAGCCTAGATGAGCAGGAAACAGACGCGAAAAATCGGAGTTCAAGTAATTCAGATTTGAGCTCACGAACCCCTTAGAAATGGTAAAAAAAACAATTCAGGCTTTGAATCGCTCAATTCTGATGTCCGAGCTAGGAGTTAGGCCCAAATTACGATTTTGAGCCTAGATGAGCATGAAACAGACGCGAAACTCGGACTTCAAGGAATTCAGATTCTGAGCTCACGAACCCCTTAGAAATGGTAATGAAAACAATTCAGGCTTTTGAATCGCTCAATTCTGATCCTAAAAAATTGCCAATTCACACAAAAATGTAGGAAATGTCTTACCTATTCTCCCGTAGGTAAGTAGAAATATTCTTTGAAGTCACTTCTTCTATTGCTACTTGTAGGTGTGTAAAAATCATGTTTGAGCCTACACAATTTTTGATTTGTTTTGGTTCTAAAGAGTGTCGCCAATTAGTTTTAGGAAAAATTAATAAATTAAATATAATAAGAGATTTGATTCAGGGTTGAATTTTCTTACTTTATTCAGTGAAATATTTGACTGCATGCACATAAATTGATTAATTGTATAAATAGACGAACATGTTAGAAATTGTTTTTTCAAAAGATATTGGTGATCGCTTTATTAAGTCACAATATTATACAATATACCAGCATTTATAAATTTAAAGATCTACATCATGAAAATGAAATACTCAGTATAAAAAAAATTAAATCAAAATTGACGCTCAAGTATTATACATTTGAAGTCGATATAAAATTAGCTGTATGGAAATCGGAGTAATCAATCTTAAGCCTTAAAGAAGAGCAAAACTGGAAGAAAAGAGAATGAAGATTCTCATTTTTTTTTTTTTTTATCCATATGAGCCACGAAGGCGGTACAAAGTACAAAGAAGGGGAGGGGGATTTGAACCTATGACCTATCGTTCACAGCACCTCAATCTTGACCACTAGGCCATGAATATTCTCATTTGAATGTGTTTGATTAATGTTTGAATGTAGTTAAAGGAAAGTTTTTGAGCGTTTAATGTCTTGAAAGTCGTGAGAAAATTCAAAGTCAAATAATGTATTTATAATGAAGATAGGATTAGGATTTCGAAAATAAATGTCGTTAAGAATAAAAGAAAAATGTGCACCATGCAGGATCATGCGCTTGGCGCAATGATTATGTGGAACACACAGGTTATGCGCTTCGAAAACCATGCTTACGTGGCGCACATGATGCTTGCGCTCTGCGTAAAGTTTTGCTTTATTCTAATTTTCGTTTTTTTATCTTAAACAACCATCTTATCTAATCTTTTGCTTTATTAGAATTTTCATGATCTAAAAAAAGGATTTTCTCTCTGCGAAAAAAGAGTTCTCTGCCGCTGCCACGGTTGTCCTCAGTGTTACTCCGACACCTTCATTTATCTAAAAACAGGGTGTCTTGTCGTGCACGACACTTTACTTGAATACTTTATTTTAAATTAAAAACTTGACTTTTTTTCTACAAAATAGCCGATTCGGACACTTGGACACTGATATTCGACTAGACACTTTAATCCGTGTCTGAGTAACCTAGGTTGTCCTCTAACCGCAGTGGCTACCCTCCTTTGCTAATGGCAGTGGAGGTGATGAATATTTGCTCGAAACTTTGTTTAAATATTGAGTAAGAAACTGTATTAGAACTATAAACCGTCGAACCCGATTTAGAGAACAATAAACTTTCTTTTGGTGCTTTTGGGACACTTATTATTAATTGACAGAATGATCATACAACATTAAGCGCATCAAACAAATAATCAACAATGTTTGGCCTTAATGCATAGTCTGGTAATCAAAGTTTTAAGCTCTAATTTGTATGCTTTTCAATTCTTCCATTGGAGAGAAATGATGAAATTTTTAGAAGGCTTACCTTGGTGTTTCGATTATATGCTTATTTTTGTTGAAAGAAGCAGAAGGAGATGATCAGCTAGACTAGGTAATTATCAACCAATCTCTGTTTTGGGTTCGAATTAAGGCTCCGTTTGGTAGGGCGTAAAACATTTTCAGTGTAAAATGATTTTCATGAAAAACAATTTACAATGGAAAACACAATTCCAAAATTAATTTTCCGTTGTTTGGTTCGATGTAAAAAAAATGATGAAATGAAAGGAAAATGAATGGGAAAGTAAGGAGGTAGTGAGAGGAGTGTACAAGAGAGACAAGGAAAATAGTTTTCCCTTCATTTTGAAAGGAAAATGGTTTTCCATCATTGGGAGAGTAATTTTACCCCAAGGGAAAATGGTTTTACACTCTTTTGCCAACCAAACAATGTAAAACTGAAAATAGAGGAAAACAGTTTTCCGGGAAAACATTTTACGCCCTACCAAACGGAGCCTAAGAATCTATCTTTTAATTATCGATTTGAAAAAATCATCAAGGCCTTACATGAAAATATGGGAGAAATTTTAGAACTTGAAGAGGACGTGTTGGGCATTAGGAGGTACAGTAAAGCCAAATAATACTTGATATTACCAAACCTTTTATGCCGATTTTAAAAAAAAAAAGACAAAAGGGGTAGGGGATTGCAGTGGCGGAGCCAGCAGGGGGGACATGGGGACAGATGTCCCCCCACTTAAAAAAAATAACTTCTAAAAAAAAAAAAAAAAAAAAGGAAAAAGAACACGCTGGGCGGGGTAGACGCGTGAAGTTGAGAGAGAGAAAATGATATTGAAACGAACGCTGAAACTCAATGAAAGGAAGAGAGACTGAGGAAGAGAGAAACTGAAAAAGAAACCCTAAACTCGCGGCGGAGGAACAACGGCGGTCGACCGCGATTTCGCATTCGCCGGAGTAACCACGACGAGCGGTGAGGATTGAGGAAGAGGAACGAAGTCAGTCAAGTCACGAACTTCGAACGAAGGAGTCACGAGCAGTGAGGAAGAGCCGAAGAGGAACGAAGCCACGAAGCGACGCCGCCACCACCACCGCCCACGTCCTTCGCCGTCGCCGACCTCTCGAGACGCCCAGCACAGCAGCACTCACTGATTGTGTGAGTCCGTGAGTTTTCTAAACCCTAACTTTTAGTTTTAGTTTTAGTTTTTTTTAAGGTAATATTTACATTATTTGGTTGTTGTGAATTATGATACTTGTGAAATGTGAATTTGTGATTGTGGATTTATGGTTGTTGATTGATTTGTTGTTGGTTTGGAATTGGTCATGAACTCATGATTTAGGAAATTATTACTTGCAATTTCGAATTTCTAATAAGGAAATTGTAAATATGAGTTGATTTATAATTGAAACATTAAATAGTTTTGTTTAATTACTTTAATATGTAATTGATTAATATTTATCAATTTAATAAGAAATGTCAAGTGATTCACATTCACCTAATTCTATCAAGTCCAAGGCTAAGGAAAAACAACCCGATTTTCGACAATTTTTCTTTAAAAGAATGAAATCTCAAGAAAATTCTTCACTCGCTCATAGTTAAACCTCAAAATGAATCTCCTTTATTTAGTTCTCTCCAAACACATGATGTTGATATGGATGTCCCCAAACACACAAATTGGAACTTTAAATGTAAATTATTAAGTATTAAACAATTTGTGTTGTATTTTTTTTCCCGAATGCTCGACAGTCGAATTTTGTCCCCCCACTTTGAAAATCCTGGCTCCGCCACTGGGGGATTGCAAACTGACTTTGCTTCTGAAAGGCTACTTTTCTTGCTTTGCGTGTGGTATTATGACTCGGAGAAAGATTGCCATGAAGTACCTGAAGAAGACAAACATGGGAAATTGGGGTGGAATATTGTGTTAAAAGCCATACCTAGGAAAGCGAGAATGAGGAGATTGAGGAGGAGGAAAAATACAAAACAAGCAACATGGTGCTTTTCAACGTGGATGATAATCTAAAGAATTTGGAACCATATCCTGCTTCCAATTTAGTCACAGCTCTCAAACTGAAACTCCAGCCACTATTTCAAATGCAATTAATAACCCACTAAATGCAGCCCAACATACTTTACTTCTCCTTGTGGATACTAGTTCCCGTGATCCTAAAATACTTTAACTCCAACCTGACAACTTTGTGTTAACTATCTCTAAGTAGAATAGGGTGGGCAAGGCCCATTCTTGGAAGACCTTGGTCCGTGGGGGGATGGAAGATAAAGGACAAGCGTGACAATCACGGGCCCGTGTGGTATGTCTCATAAACGTATAATGGATGATTCTATGGAGGCTGGAGATGGTGAAGAAGCTATGAATGAAGCAAGTTAAGCAGAGCCCTACCCATGATATGAACCCTATCACTGTGAGGGAGTTTGGCAAGGACCAACCCCACCAATCATCATGAGTATTTTATGCTGCAACTGCCGAGGGATAGACAACCCCCAATCAGTTCACCAGCTCCGGAATGCAACAATTCTTACTCCCTCGATATAATCTTTTTGTTGGATACAATGATCAAGAAGAATGACACGGAGAACTTGAAGGAACGCTTGAGGTTTCTTAGTGCATTTGGTGTTGTGAATGTAGGAAAAGCAAGTGGCTTGTGTTTATTTTGGAAGGATGTTCACCTTATGTTCTTACCTCCAAAATCATATATGCGAAGATTTCACCTTACGAGAGTTAATTCACTTCCACCCATCCATTTGATAACAATTTATAGCAGGTTATTCTTAAGCATGTGACCCCAATGATATCTCTGTAAATGACCTATGAGCTATGTGACCCGTCACGAAATAGGAAATACATTCAACACTCGAGCAAATGCACCCTTGCAAGGATCCTTGGCCAGATCGGATGCATGCCATTTTTACCAACGATTCTGGCACATTAGAGGTGATGATATCACTTCCTTTTGTTCTTAGTATTTTGTATGGTCTAACTTTCCTTAGTCATGTTAATTCTACTAACATCGTTATCCTTGTTTATGCTAAATTTTTCCATGCGACAAAACTGAAGTTAGGGGACACGACAACCAAATATGCGTATGATCGTTAAGAAAATGAATGCAAATGGGGATTTTCAGGGGGATGACACAGAGAGATGGTTTGCGGAAAACCCCAATGAAGGTGGGTAAAAACCGCGGGTGGAAGTGAGTCCACCAATCCACTGTAAGTAATTGACGTCCAATGTGAAAGATGATCAGTACAATCTTAGCTTTTTGATCTAAGTACAAGTAGAATAGAAATATAAGAGTATTGGATGCCTTTTTCTTATGTACTTTTCTCTCAATGTCTAGATAGATTTTCTTTGGCTTTTTCCCTACTTAAATACTCTTCCTAGAGCTCGAAGCTACTTCCAACGGATCTCTGCCGGAATCTCGGGAAATCCCCGCACAATGCTCGCTTGACTCCAACTGAATCCTTTCCCTTAGCAACCTCCTTTCTCCTTCATTCCCGTTGGTGAAGCATGTAAATAGTGATCAGCTCAATCCCTTTGATCTCGGATAATTGGTTTGGATTATGTTGACCTAGTCTTTGTGTCAATGCTCTCCAACATAATGTCACCAACCTTGTGTCACTGTGTCAAAGACCTTGCGTCAATGTCAACCTAAAATTTCAGCCACTATAGCTATAAAAAACTCTGCCATACGATTTAAACCCATGTCACTTTTTTCTCTCTCCTCAATCACTCGATTTCATTCTAGAATTCTCCGTCGGACTTCGCCGGAACTGCTCTTTGATACATTTTCGCCACTTTTAAACTTCGTACCTCAATTCTTTTTCTACTTCAGTCGCACTCATGGCTCCTAGTAGACATAGTATTAGGAACTTTGTCAAAAATCAAGAAAAATCAAAGGGGAAAGAAAAAGTAATAGAAAGGAAGGATGAATTCGAGGATGAACAATCAACAATGTCAGAGGAAGATTTGATGAAATTCTTAGAACTAGGGAATTTACCTAGCGATACTATCCTTAGAAACGTCGAACCTCATGAACAACCAGAGATGTGTCCAAGCAGCTGGATAGTTCTTTGTGAATATCCCTTTAAAAAATAAGTTTTCGCCTACCTTTTCCCCTCATGGTTAGGGATCTGATGCAGATTTACCAAATTAGTCCTGGGCAAATAATGCCTCGGGTATGGAGAATTCTAAGTTTCATCGATAGGGTGACAGCGTCATGGGAGAAACTTTTTACCCTCCACGACTTGCTACTTTGTTATGAAATTAGGGTTAAGGCTAAGAACATGATAGCCCTTCATGCCAGAGCAAGGTTGGAGGTGTTGGTCAATGGAGTTCAATCGAATGACATGGATTGGAAGAACCGTTACGTCTTTGTGAAGAAATCCTCCTTGGGGGAAGTTGGAAAGATGTTAATCGGAGGCTGGAATGTAGAAGGTTCGTAGCATTTTTTTGTCGTTTCTTACCCTGTCCTGGCGTTAATGTTTATTCTTACAACGTCTCTTCTGCAGGTCTAAACCCGAAATTGCTGACCCATTGCGACGAGTATCCTCAATTGTGCGAGAAGTTCTTAGTAGTGTCGGAAGAGGAAAGACAGTTCAAAAGAATTTTATTCGCTAACCAAGACAGTTGCTCTTCGATGGCTTCTAGTAACTAACTTCTACGTCGCTCCTCAATTTTTTCACCGTCGAAATTTTTGTTTGCTCTAACGATTTATCCACAACAGACTCTTCTCGATCGTGACCTGGGGGTTCTTTGGATAGTCATGCACTAGCTTATACGACGCATAGGAAGAAGAGGGAACGGGAAATATCTACTGTGGCTATGCCTGCGCCACTAAGTAAAAAAGACACTACTATCGTTGTCTAACTAGAGGACAATGAGTCTAAGATTGCGCCAAAGGTGCGCAGGACTAACTTTGTGGCTCCTCCAGACAAAGGAGGTCCATCGTACACTGTGATGGTGCCCAAAGACTTCATGTCGTTAGAAAGGTCAATCTAGCCTGAAGTAGAGAAATTTCTCTTCCCATGCACTGAGGAATGACTAAGGGAGCTTACCCTTCCTCGTATGATGTCAGACGGTTTAGAGCATATTTTTCAGGTAGTTTTACTTAGGTATTCCTTGACTTTTATTCGAATAAGTTGTATCTGACTAATTATGGTTCGTTCGTCGTTATGTAGGCGTCGCAACATTTTCTCATGGCGAAGGAAGAAATCTCATTGTTGCTGAAGGGTCATCAAGTAATGAAGACCAACGCTAACAAAAGTGAACTAGAGTTGAAAAATAAGGATGCGGAATTGAAGAAAACTCAATTGGCTATGGTAAAAATGGGGGAAACGCTGAAGAAAAATGGCGAGGAACTGGAGGAAATAAAGAAGAAAGCTGACACTCTGGAGAAAGCATCGCGTAAGGAGGTCAAGGCGCTTTAAGCTCAGGTCGACGGTCAAAAGAATGACCTAGACCTGCTAGAGGCTGAAGTGATTACAAGGGTAAAGGCAAAGTTAATGTACTAGTTTATAATGAAGCGGACCGCGTCGGTGGAGCCGCAAAAGGACATCGACCTTTACCTTGAATGCTTAGGAGGCATGAAGGACCTGATGGATCCGGACGAACTGACTCTCCTCCAAGCGTCGACCACTCTGGTGGTAGAAACGCTGCTTCTTGCGCTGCCTTCACGACATCGGACGTTACCTCTGGAGCATGATATGGATAAGGGTTTGGTACCTGAGGTTCCGTCATCCGTAGCGTCAATTGAGAAGGAATCTAGTGAAACTCCGGATGTTTAGTCTCTAGATTTTATCTTCTGTTTATCGTTTATGCTGAAAATACTTTGACATACTGTGTTTTGGGTAACTCATGAGGGTGAAAAGTTTTATGTACTTTTAGGCCACTCAAAGGAGTGGCCATAACATTGCATTTTACTTTGGTCGTTCAGACGATAATCATTAGGAAACGTAAGCGTTATTTATATCTTTTTTGCCGTTTTTCTGACGCTCAAGTGGAATAATCTGGTGCTTTGCAAGCGTATTACTGTAGTAAAGGCTACACTTTCGTCTTTGCAAAAGTAGTGAGTTTAGATGTCTAAAAAATATATTCACTTACTTGCCATGAGCAAGGCAGATCCATAGGATATCATAAGCTGTTATGTAACATGTGTTGTATCCGAAGGAGTCGTCGTATTGAATTTATTAAAAAAGGAAGAAAGTCTCATTGGCATCGCCTATGATACTTCGTTATTATAACTAAGGAAAAACGATCATCGATCGCTCTGTTAGAATGTTGCAACGTTATTGAATAACAACAAATGAAAGACCCTAAAAAAATAACACACAGTGAAATATTATCGTTGACAATCAACAACAGGGCAATGACAATTTCGCCACTTATTGGTTATAACAAAAACATAAATGAAACGTCATTTACTACTTAGCTAAAAAAAAAGTATCTTTTGAGGTGGACAGCATTCCAGCTACGCGGGATCATACTTCCGTCGCGTCGAACCAATTGATAGGCGCCATTGCCAACTACCTTGCTGATTTGATAGGGACCTTCCTATTTTGGGCCCAACTTACCTGCATTGGCTCTTGTGTATTTTGGAATACCTTCCTTAGCACTCAATCACCTTCGACGAAAGATTTAGCTTGCATGTTTTTGTTGAAGCTTCTTGTCACGACTTGTTATTGTGCTGCCATGCGTATCCATGTTGCGTCTCGTAATTCCTCTAAAGTGTCGAGGTTGCTGAGTAGTTCATTGTGATTATGTTGTTTTTTGGGCCCAACTTACCTGCATTGGCTCTTGTGTATTTTGGAATACCTTCCTTAGCACCCAATCACCTTCGACGAAAGATTTAGCTTGCATGTTTTTGTTGAAGCTTCTTGTCACGACTTGTTGTTGTGCTGCCATGCGTATCCATGTTGCGTCTCGTAATTCCTCTAAAGTGTCGAGGTTGCTAAGTAGTTCATTGTGATTATGTTGTTTTGTCATTAAACCATATATGGCAGTTGGAACACTTACCTCAGCTAGCAAGACAGCTTCGCATCCGTAGACTAGTGAGAACGGTGTTTGTCTTGTCACGGTGCTCAGCGTGGTGCGATTCGCGCATAGGATGGCTGGTAGAGCTTCCTCCCATTTCCCTTTTTTTCAATGAGACGCTTCTTCAGCGTGTCAATGACCGTCTTGTTACTGGACTCAGCTTGTCCATTAGCTTGTGGGTATCTAGCAAATGACATTAATAGCGTAATGTTCCATTCATCACAGAATTTTTTTGTCTTATCGTTGATAAACTACGACCCATTGTCGCATATAATTTCGGATGGGACACCAAACTTGCAAATGATGTTAGTATATATAAAAGAAATTACCTCTTTATCTCGTACTTGCTGGAAGGAATCTGCTTCTATCCATTTAGAAAAATAATCGGTTAGTGCTAACATGAAGACCTTATGTCCTTGGGTTAGAGGTAGTTTACCAACTATAGCCGTCCCCATTTCATGAAAGATCATGGAGTTAAAGAAGGATGCAGAACTTCACAAGGTTTATGCGTCATACCTGCGTGTCGCTAACAACTATCACACTTTGTAACATACCTGATCGCGTCCTGCTTCACTGTTAGCCAGTAATAACCCCTTCGCAACGCCCTGTTGGATAGGCTATGTCCTCATGAGTGGTTTCTGCATGTCCCTTCGTGCAAGTCTTCAAGGACTTTTTCTCACTGGTTATTTTCTAAGCAACATAGATATGGCCCTGCGACTGATTTTTTGAATAGCACTCCTTGGATAATGACATATCTGGATGCTTTGAAGCAAAGTCTGCGCGCTTCTGCTTTATCTGCTGGGAGTACGTTGTCAGTCAGGTAATCATAAAAGGGTTTTGTTTAATTGACATTTACCTCATCAGTAGTAGGACTTCCAAGTACTACCTCGCCCTCGCCAGGATTTGGTTCATTGTCGCAGGTCGCTAAATCGTCCTCACCTTTTGCTTGGACACACTCTTCCACTGTTGCGACGAGATCTGTAACGTCTTTAGCTTGCTTATTGCTGGTGTTGCGAGATGGACGATGGGAACGGAAGTGAAAGATATGTATCTCAAGGATGATCCAAGATTAACCAATGCGTCTGCCTGGGTGTTTTGGTCTCTTGGTATCTGCACAATGTCGAAAGGATTAAACATCCAACTCTTTTCTTGAGCGACCTCTAGGTAAAGCGTCATTTTGAAATCTTTTGCAGAGAACTCGTCCTTGAGTTGATTGACTATCAAAAATGAATCGCTATATACTTTCAGTGCTTTTGCCCCCAAAAAATGAATCGCTTGCCAAGACCATCCCTGCTATCAACACTTCATATTCAGCCTCATTGTATTTCGCTTTGAACTCGCTACAATATCTCATACTATCTTGTCCCCTTGTAGCGACTTTAGGACAACACCTAGACCTGCACACGAAAATTACATGACTCGTCAACAAATAAAGTCCATGCATCATAATTGACATGATCAATCCGAGCGACTTCATCTTTCGCGATTTTCTCTAGTTCTGGGCTAAAGCAAGTCTGCCACAAATCAGCCAAGGCTTGCTATTTGATTGTTGTTCTTGGAAGATATTTAATGTTGTAGCCACTGAGTGCGATAGCCCACTTGCCCATACGACCTGTCAATTCGGGTTGTCAGAGAACTTTCTTTATCGTATAGTTAGTCATGACGATAACAGTATGAGTCTCAAAATAATGTCTTAACTATTTGACAGCATAAAATGAGTTTTTCTAAAGACGAATACCTTGTCTCTAACAGAGACTTACTGACATAATAGATTGGAAGTTGCTGGCTTTCTGCCTCTCGTGTTAGGACGGTGCTGACAGAAATATTGCTGACGGCTAGATACAACTGGAGCGTCTCACCGTCACAGGGCTTCGACAGCAACGGAGGGGAAGCTTGATATTGCTTGAGTGCTTGTAACGCCTCCTTGTGCTTTTGAGTCTACTCGAACCCCTTGTTTTTACGCAACACGTCATAAAATAAATGACATTTTTCTGATGACTTGGATATGAAACGATTCAAGGCAGCGACACGTACAGTTAACTTTTGCACATCCTCGATTTTTCATGGAGATCGGATGTTGAACATTGCGTGAATTTGGTCGATACTGGCTTCAATTTCCCGTTGCATCACGACATAACCCAAAAATTTACCTGCAATAACTCCAAATGTGCATTTAGTAGGGTTAAGTTTCATACCATATTTTCAGAGGATGTCGAAGGCTTACGAAAGAGGCTAGATATGGTCTTCTGCTTGTTTTAATTTCTCTAACATATCGTCAATATACACTTCCATAGTGTCGCCTAGTTAGTCTTTGAACATTTGATTAACTAAGCGTTGGTACGTTGGACCTGCATTTTTTAATCCAAATGGCATAACTTTGTAACAATATATACCTTTGTCAGTGACGAATGCCGTTTTTTCTTAATCATCGGGGTGCATCGGGATTTGGTTGTAACCCGAATATGCATCTATAAACATCAGGAGTTCATGCCCAACCGTCGCATCGACCATCATGTCTATACACAGAAGGGGAAACGGGTCTTTGGGACAGGCCTTTTTGAGGTATGTGATGTCGATGCAAACCCTCCATTTGCCGTTCTTCTTTCTTACCACTATGACATTAGCCAGCCAATCAGGATACTTAACCTCACGCACCTTACCCGTGTCAATCAATTTATGTACTTCATTGTTAATAATTTGATTGCACTCTGGTGCAAATTTTCGTCGTTTCTGCTTGACCGACTTATGCTCTGGGTCGACGTTGAGTTTATGTGTGGTACGTCGGGGATAATACCTGTCATGTCTTCATGGGACCAAGCGAAACAATCTTTGTTAGCTTTCAAAAAATTAATTACCTGGTCGCGCATTTCCAACGACAGAGTCACTCCTACACGGACGACACAGTCTGGAATGGTCGGATCGAGCACCACTTCGTCTATATTTTAATCGCCGGGCGCGTCGGGCTCTGATGCGTCTGTTAATTGCTAGATGGACGCTTTGGAAGGTTTGAGCGACAGAGTCACTCCTATAGTTTGAATTTTAAAGGTTATTTTAGTAATTTTTTAACAATAGTTGCTCTTGTCATTATCTTATTTATTTAATTAATTATTTAAACAAATATTGGATAAATAATTTTATAAAATCCAAATTCATTTTTGGTTAATAAAATCATATTTTACATTTTAGTATGTAATAATTTTCGGATTTTTTTATAAGTGTTGTTTTGGAAAATCGGTTTCTTTTAAATAAAACCGAAAACTTTAAATATTTAAAATATTTTGTTTAGTCTTATGAAATCAGTTTTTTATGAGATTTATATTGAGTTAGAAAGTATGGGATTTCAATTAATTTGGGAAGATTTGACATTCTCTTTAAAATCAAACAAAATTGATTTTAGGAAAGAGTTTTTATAAATAACGGAAAGAGTTTTTATAAAAAAAAAATTCTGCTTTATTATACAGCTGCTGCACGGCAGCTTTGTATTGTGTTACAAAAATTTTAAAATTCTTTTGCCCTAATTTTAATGATTTAGGAAAGTTTTACCTTTTTTCTACCTTAGTTTACACTATAAATACCCCTCTAATCCTTCACTTTCTCTTCACCAAAAATCTTGAGAGTTCTTTATAAAGTTTTCCTAAAGTGAGTGGTCTCTTTGAGTAGTTTTAGTTTTTCACCGAGGAGTTTTAGCGGGAGGTTTTGTAAGTACTCTTTTTCAAGTTGTTTCAATTCTTTGTTTTAATCTTTTTGAGTTTTATAAAAACATGTTTTAATTGTTTGAGCGTTAATTATGTTTATAATTAGTTAGTTTAGCATAATTTTCTTTTAGAGTTCATATATTGTTCATCGTTTTGATTAGAACTAGTTTATAATTAATAGGAGGATTTCGTTCGTGAGCATTCCCTTACTAGTTGATTTTCTTGTTTCGTGAATTATCAAGGTACGTTTAGGTAGCTTGATCTTTAATTGTTAATTATACACTAGTTATGTATGTTTTAGTACAAATTATACATATTGGTATATCTGGTTAGCTTGATCAAATCTTCTTGTAGTTAAAGCTATAGATAAAGGCTTGTTTTTTTTCTGTTCTACTTTGTTAGTTCGTGTACTGTATACACATGTTGTTCATAACAGCCAAAGATGAATTCACTTGTTTTTTTTCAAAAAAAAAATAATCAGTTGCATGTGGCTAACTCAAAGTATAGGAAATAATATACTTTTACAAATCAGTGGTATTAAGCCTAAGTTTTAATTTTAAAAGTTTAAATTATCTTTTTCCTATAATTAAATTTGTTTATCATAATTCTTTATTTGAATTAAAGGAAAGGCTTACCCCTATGTTATTTTTATTACAATTGCCCCTTGGCTTTGTTCGAAAAGGGTTCTTCCAAGTCTTGTAGTTGGCATCAAGGTTACTCCAATGTATTTCTATTCATAAATTGATGCTAGCTTGGGGGGTTTGCACACTTAGAATCCGCAAAGGGGTTTAAGTTAAGTTCTTATATTCTTATTTTCCACTTTTAATGGAATTATTAAAGGAGATACATACTTTAGTGGTAACGTGAATTTAATAATGGATTGATCTTATCTTTTGTTATCACTAGAATTGCGAAATAAAGCATGTGTATGAAAGTATGTGAATTATATATTTACTAAGTTTACAAGTCTTGCATGTAATTGTACTCAGTATTTCAATTGACTCGTATTTCCTATTTGTTTGGCTTTGCCCTACTTTCCTTACGGGAGTAGTTTCAGGTCCATTGATGATTCATGATGCATGGGAGCAACCTTTTGGGATCACTAGAACCAAATCACTATTTTAGTAGTCTTTAGACTTTTCATATTAGTATTGTGGTTTTTGGATAATAATATTATTTTTATAAATAAAGTTCGAAGTTTCCGCTGCATATTTTGTGTATCAAGTTATAGTATTGCCAAAATGTTTTTATATGGGTAATACCCTTAAGTTTCTCCAAGTATTTTACGAAAGATAATTTTTAAAGTGGAGAAATTTGGGGGTTATAAAGTGGTATCAGTTTAAAAGCCTAGGGATATGAAACTGGAATCTAAATTAATGGGTAGACTTAAGGATATGGGCATATAGGTTAGAGAGTTTCGCATTCTTTTCATATTTAAGTTATTTATGCATAAAAATCTATTTTATTATTTGAGGAAAAACGATTGATTTGGATAAGTTGGGTTGGCAATGTTTCTGGTAAAGAAAGGCTTGGGCTCTCACCAACGTGGCGTGTAACCAACCCTTTCCTGGAAATCATTGCCCGACTATTCTTTGTCATGAATCAAGTACTCATTATAAAAATATTTGGAAAAATAAAAGGTGGTAAAAATAATTTTGGCAAGAAAAGTTTTAGCATTTTATGTGCATAAGTAGAATAAGATGATAGACTTTCATTTTTTTTAGTACCTAAATAGTAGGTCGATTTTTTATTAAGTTGCATTATTCTTGTGTGTAATAAGGAGGAAGAAATTGTGTTATGCAACTTTATTTGGTTAACTATTTGCAAATTAAATGCTTACTTGTTAGATTTTAAATTTCAGATGCTTGAATTTGTAAGAGATACTTACTATGATGCGCCTATTTTAAGAGGCATTATCACACTATAGCATTCTTTATTCAAGGAATTCATCTTTAGCCAAGTTTTAGTTTCACAAGGAAGAAGAAAATGAGGTGACCTTGGAAAATTCTACTACTCTTATTCACTTACCTAGAATTCCAAAGTATGAAAATCTTTTTAGGAAATATGAGGATGTACTATTGAATGAAAATGATTGGAATAAGCATGGCCACGTGCATGAAGGGGTATGGATAGCTGATATGTTGACATTTGAGGGAGACTTATACTATGCAGAGAAGACATGGAAAGGAACTTAGAGTCTACAACTAATGCTACCATAGAAGTTCCATATACTGATTCGCTTATGTCTGAAGCCTCATCATCTCATCATCCCCATCATTCGCTCTACAAGTCCAGAATATACACCTCAACTCCTAAAGATAACACTTCAAAGGCACAATCCAACCTCTTAAAGAAGTGCCACCGAGTCCTGAATACTCACCCTTGTCGCCGATCACCTATGAAAGAGAATTTGGAGGAAGGGAGTCTTACCTACGAATTATCATGAATAGGATCTTCATGTTAGTCTTAAATAATTGTCAGTAATTGACAAGTTAATGTAGTAACTTTATGGGGTTATTATTACTATTTCATTTTTGTGTTGCTTTCGAATAAAGAAACTATGTATGCAATTTGATTATCATTAATGAGATGTTTTAGTTGTTATATGTTCATTATATGTTGTTTAGTTAAGATCTATTGTTTTCCACTCAGGAAGATGTCTCAAAGGCATAGGGATGGAAATAGTGCCAGATTGAATTTTGCTTTGAAAAAGTTGACTGAAATAGCAGCTTCCTTATCCCAAGCTGCAAACGCCTCACCCCCGAAGTCCAATGAATTAGATGCATTTGGAGAACTATTTAAGAGGGCGTCTGCTTCAAAACCCCTTTACTACAAAGGGAAAGAGGGCCCACCTAGTCTTGGAAACTGGATTAGGGAATTTGACAAGCTTTTTGATGCCATCAACTGCCTAGAAGAGCCTAAGCTGAATAACGTAGTGTATTATCTAAAAAAGGAAGCATATCTTTGGTGGAGCCAAAGGAAAATGATTTGGCAACTGAGCGCAATCTTAGGTGGCCCGAGTTGAAAAAAGCCTTAAGAACCAAGTTTTACCCTACCCACTTAAGAAAGCAGAAAAGTATGGAGTTCATTAACCTTAGGATGGGGCCATGTCCATTTTAGAATATTATAGTAAGTTCATGGAGCTAATGAGATTTGCGCCTGAAGTAGTACCCACTGAGGCTCTTAAGGATCAAAGATTTGAGCAAGGCTTGACCCTATCTTTGCAAGGCAAGCTCGGAGAAGCCACCTTTAACACCCTTGATGAGGTTTATGGGAGACCTGCCCACTTGTATGGGATTAGAGGGAATGAACTAGAGGGGAACTGTACTCTTCAGGAGAAAAGAGGAAAGGGAATGGCAATTACCCGAAGATAGGGTGTAGAGGGAGGAGGAAGAAAAGAGAAGAGAAACCTTGGGGCTAGGACCAATGATCAGACTTCAAGAAATCAATAGAGGCGGAGAGAGGCCCAAAAGGGTGTTCCATTGTAACAAGTGTAACAAGAACCACCCAGGAAAAGACAGTGAAGGGAAGCTAGTGACTGTAGGTATTGCCAAAAGCTAGGTCATTGTGAGTATGAATGTTACTAGAAATATGATGGAAAATTACCTATTCCTACCCAAGATAACAAGACCATAGCTTCTAACCCGTCAAACCCTACTCAACAATCTGGGAGTGCTAAGCCAGGAAACGGGAATGGAAATAGTCAGACCAAGGGGCGCATCTTTGCAATAAATGGTCGTGAGGCTGAGGCCACATCTGATGTGATAGCTAGTACTTTTTCTATTAATTCTATGCCTGTTAAAGTTCTATTTGATTCAGGAGCATCACATTCATTTATGACTATGACCCTAGGTGAACGTCTAGGATTAGTCAGTCCAAAATACATTTCTGTCAGTTTTGCATTACAATCAAGAGAATAATTGCATTGTTCTAAATTGTATAGGCAGGTACGTCCACTTATAGTAGGAATAGAATTCCGTCTGACTTGATTGAGTATGAGATGAAAGACCTAGATGTCATCCTTGGGATGGATTGGCTTGGAAAATATAAGGGTCATATCAATTGTGAGGCTCAAAAAGTAATTTAACCGGACCAAACAAGGTTAGGATGACTTACAGGAGAGAAGGGAAACAAAAGGGCTCACGGATAATTTCTGGCTTGCAACTACAGTCTTGTATAAGGAAAGGGTACCCATTGTTTATGTGTAGTGTTCAAGAAATAAGGGAAGAGGTTGAACCTAGCAAGGTACCAATGGTGAGTGAGTTTCCAGATGTTTTTCCTAACGGGATTCCAGGAATGCCGCTAGTGAGAGATCATGAATTCACCATAGACTTAGTGCCCAAAACAGGACCATTCTATGAGGCCCCATACCGAATGGCACCTGCAGAAATGAAGGAACTAAAAGTCCAACTGGATGAGCTGTTGGAGAAAGGCTACATCAGGCCAAGCTCTTCACCATGGGGTGCACCAGTACTGTTTGTGAAAAAGAAAGATGGGAGTTTGAGGCTATGCATTGACTATCGGGAACTAAATAGTGTAATATCAAGAACAAATACCACTTCGAGAATAGATTGATCTGTTTGACCAACTCAAGGGGGTGAATCTTTTCTAAAATAGACCTGAGGTCTGGTTATCATCAATTAAGGATTGCGGAGAATGATATCGCAAGGACACCTTTAGGACTCGCTATGGACATTATGAGTTCACGGTGATGCCTTTTGGTTTGACTAATGACCTGCAGTTTTATGGATTTGATGCATAGAACTTTCAGAACGTTCTTGGATAAATTTGTTGTTGTTTTCATCGACGACATTCTGGTTTACTCTAAGGATAGGGAGGCACATGAGGAGCATTTAAGACAAGTTTTGTCAAAGTTGAGAGAGCATCAGTTATATGCAAGGCTTTCTAAATGTGAGTTTTGGTTGGAGGAAGTTGCATTTTTGGGCCATGTGTTCTCGAAAGAGGGTGTTTCAGTGGATCCCGCTAAGATTCGAGCTGTTACTGAATGACCTACTCCAAAGAGTGTATATGATATAAGGAGTTTCTTGGGTTGGCCGGATATTACCGAAGATTTGTGAAGGACTTCTCTAGGATTTCAGGCCTATGATGACTAACTTGATGAAAAAGGAGTGTAAATTTATTTGGAGTTCAGAGTGTGAGGAGGCATTTCAGAACTTGAAGAACAGGTTAACTTCAGCACCAGTTTTAGCATTGCCAGATGAAGGTCAACAATATGAGGTTTATAGTGATGCATCTAAATGGCTTAGGGTGTGTACTGATGTAAAACCTAAAGGTTATTGCTTATGCTTCAAGGCAATTGAAACCTTATGAGGTGAATTATCCAACTCATGATTTGGAATTAGCTGTCATTGTGTTTGCCTTGAAGATTTGGATACACTATTATATGGAGTAGCTTGTAAGATTTATACAAATCATAAGAGCTTGAAGTACATATTTACTCAAAAGGAGTTGAACATGAGGCAAAGAAGATGGTTAGAAATCATTAAGAAATATGACTTGGATATCCGGTATCATGAAGGAAAGGCAAATGTTGTGGCTGATGCTTTGAGTAGGAAGACTAGTCATTCGATTAATGCAATAATATTGTCAGATCTGTTATGTATGGAGTTTCAGAAGATGAACTTGGAATTCATGGAGCTAGGAAGCGTAGAAGAACTACTAGGTGCCATAGCGATCCAACCTTCTATTCTTGATGAGATCAGGGAAAGTCAAGTTGGGGATGATAAATTGGAGAAAATGAAGGAGAAATTTCAAGAGGGTCAAGCACTAGACTTCAAAATATTTGATGATGGCAGTGTTAGATTCAAAGGAAGATGGTGCGTGCCTCATAATCAAGGGGATCTTAAGCAGAAATTGATGGAGGAAGCTCACAACTTACCCTACTCAATGCATCCAGGGGGAGATAAGTTGTATAGGGATTCAAAGAAGAATTTTTGGTGGTCAAACATGAAGAAAGAAGTTGGTAAATTTGTGGGTAAGTGTCTTACTTGTCAAAAGGTAGGTAAAGATCAAACATGAAGAAAGAAGTTGGTAAATTTGTGGGTAAGTGTCTTACTTGTCAAAAGGTAGGTAAAGATTAAACATAAGAGACCTCAAGGGATGGTCCAGCCTTTGGAAGTGCCTAGCTGGAAATGGGACTATATCTCAATGGATTTTGTGGGAGCCTTGCCCAAAAGTAAGAAAGGAAATGATACTATTTGGGTGGTAGTGGACTGTTTGACTAAGACCGCAGTTTTTATACTAATGAAGAATACTTGGTCGATGGATCAATTGGCTATAACCTATGTGAAGTTCGTAGTGAAGTATCATGGAGTACCAAAGGACATCATCTCTGATCGGGATTCTAGGTTCTTATCGAACTTTTGGCAAAGTGTGCAAAAAGCAATAGGGACCAAGCTACTGATGAGTACTGCTTTTCACCCAGCTATTGATGGGTAAACTGAGAGAACTATTCAGACATTGGAAGAAATGTTAAGATCTTGTGTAATGGAGTATCAAGGATCATGGGAAAATTACTTGGATTTGATTGAATTCTCCTACAACAACAGTTATCATGCAAGTATTGGAATGGTACCGTTTGAAGCTTTGTATGGTAAAAAATGTCGAAGGCCGATATGTTGGAATGATATAAGTGAAATACAACGTTTGAATCAATAAAGAACCTTTTCTTCTGCATGAATCGATATTATTACATTCCAATTCCTTTCCGATACCTCCCAAGGAAAATCCCGAATTGGATCATTCCAAATTGACGGGTTAGTGTGAGCTTATCCATGCGGTTGTGCACTCTTCGAATAGGAATCCATTTTCTATTGTACTTGGGCCAGAATTTATCGAGGACACCGTGAAGCAAGTCAGGTTAATTCAGGAAAAGATAAGAGCGGCCCAAGATCGGCAGAAAAGCTATGTCGATTTGAAGAGGAGGGATGAGGAGTACGAGGTTGGAGAAACCGTCTTACTCAAAGTTTCTCCGATAAAAGGGGTAATGAGGTTTGGAAAGAGAGGCAAGCTAAGCCCAAAGTACATTGGACCCTATAAAATTTTGACCAGGGTTGGCAAGGTGGCTTATCGTTTAGAGTTACTTAATGAGTTAAGCAAGGTACATAATGTCTTTCATGTGTCACAATTGAGGAAGTATATTGCAGATTCTTCTCATGTGTTGCAGCCTGAATCTATCGAATTAGACGAGACCTTAACCTATGAGGAAAGACCGATCAAGATCCCATATAGCAAAGTCCGTAGTACTAGAAACAAGGATGTAAAGATATTGAAAGTTCTTTGGTCTAATCACAAAACTAAGCGACTTGGGAGGCTAAGGACAAAATGCGTAGAAAGTACCCTGAGTTGCTCATTGAGGTTAGTAGAGTTACGGGGGCATAACTCCCTTTTTAAGGGGTAGAATGCCATAGAGTTTCGCGCGCTTTTACATTTTTAGAGCATATAGAGTCGTTATATTGCATCTTACATGTGCATTCATAATTTTAGCATGAAAACAAATTTTTTTGAAAATTTTTCTAAGTTTCGGGACGAAACTTCTTTTAAGGGGTGTAGACTGTAATACCCCGTATTTTTAGGCATTTATTGAGATTATTAAAAAAAACTATAAATTTTATCTTCAAAACTCTTTTTAAACTATTTTTAACATCACATTGGAGGGAATCATTTGGAGGGAAATATAGTTTGAATTTAAAGGTTATTTTAGTAATTTTTTAACAATATTGCTCTTGCATTATCTTATTTATTTAATTATTATTTAAACAAATATTTGATAAATAATTTTATAAAATCCAAAATTATTTTTGGGTAATAAAATCAGATTTACATTTTGAGTATTTTATTTTCTTTATAAGTGTTGTTTTGAAAAATTGTTTC
The DNA here is from genome assembly GCF_026745355.1 of Beta vulgaris subsp. vulgaris. NCBI lineage: Eukaryota > Viridiplantae > Streptophyta > Magnoliopsida > Caryophyllales > Amaranthaceae > Beta > Beta vulgaris. Next base: position 10,357,556 of record NC_079202.1, on the reverse strand, counting down.
TTTTAATAAAACTAAAACTTTAAATATTTAAAATATTTTTGATTGTCTTATAAAATCATATTTTATGAGATTTATATTGAGTTAAAAAGTATGGGATTTTAATTGATTTGGGAAGATTTAACAAACTCTTTAAAATCAAACAAAATTGATTTTAGGAAAGAATTTTTATAAATAAAGAAAAGAGTTTTTATTAAAAAAAAAAAAATCTGATGCATTCTACAACTGCTGCACGATAGCTTTGTATTGTGTTACAAAAATTTTAAAACTCTTTTGCCCTAATTTTAATGATTTAGGAAAGTTTTACCTCTTTTCCACCCTAGTTTACACTATAAATACCCCTCTAATCCTTCACTTTCTCTTCACCAAAAATCTTGAGAGTTCTTTATAAAGTTTTCCCTAAAGTGAGTCGTCTCTTTGAGTAGTTTTAGTTTTTATTTTAGTTTTAGCGGGAGTTTTGTAAGTACTCTTTTTCAAGTTGTTTTAATTCCTATTTTTGATCTTTTTGAGTTTTATAAAAACATGTTTTAATTGTTTGAGATGAATCATTTTATAATTAGTTAGTTTAGCATAATTTATTTATTTTCATATATTGTTCATCTTTTGATTAGAACTAGTTTATAATTAATAGGAGGATTTCATTCGTGAGCATTCCCTTACTAGTTGATTTTCTTGTTTCTTGAATTATCAAGGTACGTTTACGTGGCTTGATCTTTAATTGTTCATTATACACTAGTTATGTATGTTTTAGTACAAATTATACATATTGGTATATGTGGTTAGCTTGATCAAATCTTCTTGTAGCTAAAGCTATAGATAAAGGCTTGTGTTTTTTTTCTCTTCTGCTTTGTTAGTTCGTGTACTGTATACACATGTAGTTCATAACAACCAAAGATGGCTTCACTTATTTTTGTTTTTAAAAAAACAATCATCAGTTGCATGTGGCTAACTCAAAGTATAGGGAATAATGAACTTTTACAAATCAGTGGTATTAAGCCTAATTTTTAATTTCAAAAGTTTAAATTATCTTTTTCCTATAATTAAGTTTGTTTATCATAATTCTTTATTTGAATTAAAGGAAAGACTTACCCCTATGTTATTCTTATTACAATTGCCCCTTGGCTTTGTTCAAGAAGGATTCTTTCAAGTCCACTAGTTGGCATCAAGGTTACTCCAATGTCTTTGTATTCATAAAGGGATATTAGTTTGGGGGGTGTGCACACTTAGGTGGATCAAGGAAAGGGGTTTAAGTTAAGTTCTTATATTATTATTTTCCACTTTTAATGGAATTATTAAAGGAGACACATTCTTTGGGTGATGTAATAATATAATGGATTGATCTTATCTTTTGTTATCACTAGAATTGTGAAATAAAGCATATTTATGAAAGTATGTGAATTATATATTTACAAAGTTTACAAGTCTTGCATGTAATTATACTCAGTATTTCAACTGACTCGTATTTCCTATTTATTTTAGCTTTACCGTACTTTCCTTACGCGAAGTAGTTTTCAGGTCCATTAATGATTCATGATGCATGAGAGAAACCTTTTGGGATCACTAGAACTAGATCATTATTTTAGTAGTCTTTAGACTTTCCATATTAGTATTGTGATTTTGGATAATAATATTATTTTTATAAATAAAGTTAAAAGTTTCCGCTGCATATTTTGTGTATCAAGTTATAGTATTGCCAAAATGTGTTTATACGTGGCGGTAATACCCTTAAGTTTCTCCAAGCATTTTACGAAAGCATAAGTTTTTAAAGTGGAGAAATTTGAGGGTGTTACAAGCCTTTTCCTGAAACATTCAATAACTGTTTAATGTCAAGGTTTTTAATGCTAATCATTTCTTCATTAAAGCGATTATAATAATCACGGACAGATTCTCCTAGTCCTTGCACGACGCCATATAGATCGCTAGTCTGCTTATCTAAGCTGCGACTACCCTCGAACTTGTCATAAAACTTGTTGACCAAGGTTGAGAAATTGCTGATGCTTCTTGGTTTGAGGGATCCGAGCCATTTGAGAACGGGGAGAGTCAGCGTGGCTCCGAAGGACTTGCACATGCACGCTCACATGGACGCTTGCACATTTGCTGCTTGTACTAGGCGACATGCTCGGCAGGATCGGTCGAACCATCATATGTGGCAGCGAGGATGGGGAGATTGAGCTTCTTCGGGAGCGGCACCTTTGAAATCCTTTTGACGAATGGTGATGCTGCATAACCGCCAGGATGCTCGACAATTTTGGGCGTTGGTGCCCCCGGAAGTTGAGACATGAGTTTTATCAGGCGCTGATTCTATTTCTCGATCAAGATCATTGCTTCGGCCATTTTGATGGAACTTAAGAGGAAGTGATTAATCTGCCTGCGGCCCCACGATGGCGCCAAATTGTTTATCCTAAATTTTGCCTTAGTGACAAAACTGAAGTTAGGGACCACGACAACCAAATATGTGTATGATTGTTAAAAAAATGAATGCAAATGGGGATTTTCAGGGCGGATGACACAGGAGATGGTGACGCGGAAAAATCCAATAAATGTGGGTAAAAACCGCGGGTGGAAGTGAGTCCATAATCCAATATCAGTAATTGACGTCCAAAGTGAACGGCAATCAGTACAATCTTAACTTTTTGATCTAAGTACAAGTAGAATAGAAGTATAAGAGTATTGAATGCCTTTTTTATTATGTATAAAGGACAAGCCTAACAAACATGGGCCCATATGGTATGTCTCATAAACGTATAATGGATGATTCTATGGAGGCTGGAGATGGAGAAGGAGCTACGAAGCAAGTTTAGCAGAGCCCTACCCATGATCTGAACCCCATCACTACGGGGGAGGTTGGCAAGGACCAACCTCACCAATCATCATGAGTATTTTATGCTGCAACTATCAAGGGATGGACAGCCCCAGTCAGTTCACCAGATTCGGGATGGAACAATTCTTACTCCCTCGGTATCATCTTTTTGTTGGATACAATGATCAAGAAGAATGAGATGGAGAACTTGAAGGAACGCTTGAGGTTCCTTAATGCATTTGGTGTTGAGAGTGTAGGAAAAGCAGGTGGCTTGTGTTTATTTTGGAAGGATGACATAGATTTCACCTCATGTTCTTACTTCCAAAGTCATATATGCGAAGATTTCACCTTACGAGAGTTAATTCACTTCCACCCATCCGTTTCAATTTATAGCAGGTTATTCTTAAGCATGTGACCTTGATGATATCTCTGTAAATGACCAATGAGCTTATGTGACCCTTCACGAAAGAGGAAATACATTCAACACTCGAGCAAATGCACCTTTGCAAGGATCCTTCGCCAGATCGGATGCATGCCATTTCTACCAACGATTCTAGCACATTAGAGGTGATGATATCACTTCCTTTTGTTCTTAGTATTTTGCATGGTCTAACTTTCCTTAGTCATGTTAATTCTACTAACATCGTTATCCTTGTTTATGCTAAATTTTTCCTTAGCAACAAAACTGAAGTTAGAGATCAGGGCAACCAGATATGCGTATGATCGTAAAGAAAATGAATGCAAATGGGGATTTTCAGGGGGATCACACAGAGAGATGGTGATGCGGAAAACCCCAATAAAGGTGGGTAAAAACCGCGGGTGGAAGTGAGTCCACCAATCTACTATAAGTAATTGACGTCCAAAGTGAACGACAATCAGTACAATCTTAGCTATTTGATCTAAGTACAAGTAGAACAAAATATAAGAGTATTGAATGCCTTTTTCTTATGTATTTTTCTCTCAATGTCTAGATAGATTTTCTTTGGCTTTTTCCCTACTTAAATACTCTTCCTAGAGCTCGAAGCTACTTCCAACGGATCTCTGCCGGAATCTCGGGAAATCCCCGCACAATGCTCGCTTGACTCCAACTGAATCCTTTCCCTTAGCAACCTCCTTGCTCCTTCATTCCCGTTGGCGAAGCATGTAAATACTGATCAGCTCAATCCCTTTGATCTCGGATAATTGGTTTGGATTCTGTTGACCTAGTCTTTGTGTTAATGCTCTTCGACATAATGTCACCAACCTTGTGTCATTGCGTTGAAGACCTTGCGTCGTTGCGTCAATTTCAACCTGAAATTTCAGCCATAACAATCCTTAAGTTAAATTGTAACACCTCGACAATCCTCTTTTTTCCAAAATACTTTTTTAATATAAAACTTAGAGAATTATCAAAGCATTATCCACCGTGTGATAACGTATCGGCTTATTAAGAATTTTGCTGTGGAAATAATAAATAACTTTGAAAACATAATTAACTTAATTAACCATAAAGTCAACTTCAAACCAAACTTAAAGTCGAATACTCAAACCACAATTAAAAGTCAACTATAAAAGTATTAAGCTAAACACAAGCTCTCCACGAATCCCGAACCCATGATGCATCATCTTCAAACATGGAATAGTCGATGGACTATTAATCTTAACAGATTGCTCACCAAATGGATCATGACATGATCAATAAGGCACAACTATGATCGACAAACGCACAAAAGCACTTAATCAGCAAAGCTGAGTACTATATAATCAACAAATATAAATCCTAACATGATACTAGTAAGCGTTAGATCAAAGTACAACAATACTATAATAACATGAATGACTGACTATACTAAACTTGACTCCACAACAAGTGTTAATTAAAATTTAGATTCAATAGGCAATGGAAAGAGTTGTCCAAACAAAACCAGTCTTCAATTTAAAAAGCGAAGTAAGGGCGCGACTCCGTACTTCTATGACAAACAATATCGAGGTACTAATTAAATAAAATAGGACACGATGATTAATTCGATCCAAAGAAATGTCATGGGCAACCACCATGTACTCCAACTCATACTAGTCCAACACTTCAGACGTGCACAAGTCTAAAGCTTATTGCTTTGTACTTTCCACTTTAAGTGATTAATAAATTATTTACTTGTTATGATTCACAAGTAAGACAACCAATATAATCACCAAGGATACATGAAACATTCATTTTTATCTTAAGATTAAGGTTATCAACAACTCAAAAATCCAAGAATTAATCCAGTATTAGTCTCCCATTATTTATTTCTTGATCGAAATGAACAATCAACCAACCTTTCCGTAGGCGAATAACCAACTTACCAAATAAGACGCTATGTTCTCATAAAGTAAATAAAATCATTCAAAGCGAACAACATGATCCAATAACAACACAATTATTAATCCCTCATGTGAATTAATAAAATAAGGTTTCCAATCCTATATGCTTGCATCAATTATCCGTACCAACATAATACAACCACATATGCAGCATGCTTTACACAACGACATAAAACATGTAATTCTACTTGAGCGTAAATCACATATGAACTATAAATAATTCCCTATACATGATACTACATCACTCCTAATCTTAGGACATGATACTAGTCTACCAACACATAGGTATGTACGTACCTTATGTAGATAATATGAGAGGCCACTTTATCAACCTTAGAAATCGCCTAAAGAGAATTCTCCGCATACCAAATATAAATACAATCACTAAAAAATTCTCAAATAAAACTTCAGCAACTTTAAAATATTTCAACGCTCTTTAAAAGTGTTTAAAATCCTTTTAATCATTAAAACTTCAACTATTAATGTCCCCTAGTATAGTACTACCATACTAGTCATTAAAAACCCTTAAAAATCCATAGTTTGACAATTAAAGCTCCATCATAAGCATTCTAATAAAAAATTATAATATGTTTAAAACTATTTAAAACATACTTAAACATAATTATCAATATTAGAGTACTCAATATTCATAAACTATAATATAGGACAACAATTTCCAACTTATAAAACCCTAAAATCCATGCTTTAATGCTTGATACCCTTACTTAAACAAAGTTAATAAATCTGAAATTTAATTACTTTACTATACAAATCATATAATCTTAAATTTATGTTTAAATCCTCAAAAATTCAAACTTAAATCATGAAAATATTAAATCAATCCTTAAAACATAAACTTAACATTATAAAGGAGGAAGAGAAAAACCAATGAGAAGAGAGGGAGGAGGAACAAGCTGGAAGAGGAGGGCGACGGTTGGCTGCTGGTGGCGGCGGTTAGCTGCTGGTGGCGGTGGCTGGCCGTGCTGCCGAATAGGAAAACTTAAAGGGGAGGGGGCCGAGTGAGGAGAGAGATAAAAGAAGAGAGGAGAGAAATTAGGGTGAGTGAATATTGTGTGCAAAATTTTCGGTTTAGTTTAAGCTTATATAGGTAACCCTTTGTGGGATTAGGAAATTGTGTATGGAATTTTATAATCAATGATTGGGTGCTTAAGTTGAGTTGGGCTCCGCTAACCTATTTCAACATATTTTATGCTACAACTCAATATTTAAACTATTAAATTACTTTCAGAGTATGACTATAAGATAATTGATTATTTTAGAACATTAAATAATCTCTTTGACTTTCAAATAGTCAACACTCTGAGAAAATTAATTATTTAATAATGAAATTATGGGGGATTATGTTCTGCCCCTCTTAAAAGAAGTTTTGTCCCGAAACTTGGAACGAAAACCCTCACATTTTCAAAATTTGGTTCAAACTCCCATTTGGAAATATTTGTGTCACAACGTGTGCACACTTTTACCAACTTCAAAACCACTTGTGTTACTCATGAGCATTTTTTTCATGCGGAGAACCATTTTATTTTGCACCAAAGTGTTCAAATCGCCAAAATAAGCATAAAAATACTATAAGATAAGGCAAAAAGCGCAAAATTCTATCGCATTCTACCCCTGTTAAACAAAACGAGTTACACCCTCGTAACTCATCTCAAATGAATAATTCAGGAACCTTCTTCTTCATTTCATCTTCAGCTTGCCATGTTGCCTCTTCGAACTCATCATGGTTAGAGCAAAGCACTTTTACATATTCACATGCTTATTGTGTGTACTATGCACCTTTTTGTCCAAGACTTTCACATGCCTTTCCTCATACATGAGGCTATTATCAATTTGAATTCTTTTGGGCTCCAAAACATGATTTTCATCATGGATATACCTTTGAGTTAGGAAATGTGAAACAAATCATGCATTTTCTCAAATTTCATTCGTAAAACTAACTTATGATGAGCTACCTTCCCAATTCTTTGCAAGATCTCATATGGGCCAACATACATAACACTTAATTTGCCCTTCTAACCAAATCGCATCACTCCTTTGGTCGATGACACTTTCAAAAATACTTTATCACCAACTACAAATTCATTTTCTCTTTGCTTCAAATCAGCGTAAATCTTCTATTTATCTTGAGCAGCTTGAATTCTAGCCTGAATCAACTTTACATTCTTAATTAACATTCTTCTCATTAAATTTCGTCCCCAATACTATATTCTCACTAAAATCAATCCTGCAAATGAGACTTCTACACTTTCTTCCATACAACGCCTCAAAAGGAGCCATCTTGATACTCGCATGGTAAGTATTGTTATACGAAAACTCAATCAAGTCCAAGTGATCTTCCCAACTACCTTGGAAATCAAGTGCGTGCACTCTTAACATATATTCCATAGTCTGATTGGTCCTCTCATCTGAACATCGGTCGCAGGGATGAAAAGTAGTGCTCATGTTCAACGTTGTTCCAAGATTCAATTGGACCTTTTGCCACAATTTCAAGAGGAATCTTGAATCACGATCTGAAATGATGTCCATCGAGACTCCATGCAGTCTCACCACATGCTTGATGTACGTCTTAGTAAGTTCCTTCTTCTTCCATGTCTCTTTGATTGGAACGAACAGGGCAGAATTCGATAGATGTTCTACGATAACCCAAATAGTATCATTGCCATATCTTAACTTCGGCAATGCAGTCGCAAAATCCATGGATATAGAATCCCACTTCCATCCAGGAACCTCTAAGGATTGAACCTTCCCCATTGGTCTCTTATGGTCAATCTTTACTTTCTGAGAGGTCATACACTTTGACACAAACTCATCGACTTCACGCTTCATATTCGGCCACCAATAAATTTGCTTAAGATCCTTATACAAGTTATCACCCCCAGGGTGCACAAATATGGAGTATTATGCCCCTCATCCAGAAGTCTTCTCTTAAGATCTTCACACTTTTGTGGTACACACCACCTTCCCTTGAACCTTAAGCTTCCATCACCATGAATCTTAAGTCAATTTCCTTGCCTTGCTTCATCTTCTACTTAATCTTATCTACGTGCTCGTCTCCAACTTGACCTTTTTTGATCAAACTGACACTCCCAATGACAAAGCACTCAATCTTGCCTCGATCTCCCCATGATTTAGAATTTATAGGCTAAGCCTTTGCATATCTCTGCATAATTCCTCAATATTTACCAACGCATTTTGCTACGGCTCAAATTCCTACTCAAAGAATCGACAACTACATTCGCCTTCCCTTCATGACACTGGATATCTAGGTACTAATCTTTGATCAATTCTAACCATCGTCTCTGCCTGATATTCATATCCTTCTGGGTGAAAATGTACTTCAAACTCTTATAGTCGATAAAGATCTTGTAAGTTGCTCCATATAGGTAATGTTTCTAAATTTTCAAGGCAAACACAATAGCAGCTAACTCTAGGTCATGGGTAAGATAATTTATCTCATATGGTTTCAACTGACGCGATGCATACGCAATAAAAATCCCATTCTGCTGCAGGACACACCCCAAATGATTCTTCGAAGCATCACTATATACCTCAAATCCTTCATTTGCTTCATGCAGGGTTAAAACTTGATTAGATGTCAGACGCTCCTTCAAAGTCTGAAAAGCTTCCTCGCACTTCTTACTCCACTCAAACTTTAGTTCTTTCTTCATCAAATTGGTCATTGGCCTTGCTATCTTCGAGAAATCTCTCACAAATCTCCTATAATAGCAAGGTAATCCTAGAAAACTCCTGATATCCGACACATTCTTCTGTATAGGTCACTCACTAATGGCTTGAATCTTCGCATGATCCACATAAACTCCTTCTTTTGACACATAATGACCCAAAAATGCTACTTTCACTAGGGGAAAAAACAGAAAGGGCTGCGCTTTTCCTAAAAGCGCAGCCCTTCCTGAAAAAATTTGAAATAAAAAAGTTCGCGGGCTTCAAATATTAAGCGGGATTCGTCAAATATATTATCCCTCATTCTCTCTCCTCTCTCACGTCCCTCATTATTCCTTTTCCTCCTTCTCTCACGTCCTCTCTTCTCTCTCAAAAACTCCCAGAAACTTGCGACAAAAAGCCTGAAATGATTTGCACTAATCATGCCGAGGAGTCCGATTGCCTATTGTGATACCTTTTCGAAGCGGAACGGGCCAACGAGGCAAACTCACCGCTATGCTGTGATTTTTAGGCTTTTTAAGCCATCCGAGTTCGTTTAAGGCTCCAAATAGCCATTTTAAGTTTTTTCGAAATTTTTTTCCTTAATTATGTATTAGGGTTTTGTTTTATGTATTTAAACATTATTAGGTTAATGTTTGGAGGTAGTTCTTGTATTTTCAGATCTATAGGTCTTGTATACTTCTCTTTGTTTTGATTAATGTTCTTGTATACTTCTCTTTGTTTTGATTAATGTTCTTGTATACTTCTCTTTGTTTTGATTAATGTTCTTGTATTTTCATCTTTGTTTTGATTAATGTTCTTGTATTTTCAGATCTATAATTTCTTCTCTTCTGTATATAGTTTTTGTTCCTTTTTTTCATTTTCGTTTCGTTCTTTTTTTAGTTTTGGGTTTAGTATCTTCATTTTCGTTTCGTTTCTCGTCTCTTTTGTTTAATTTCAGAAAATGTGAGATTATGAGTATAAAAAATATCGAAATTTTTTTTTTTTTTTGGGTAGGAAGGGCTGCGCTTTTTAGGTAAAAGCGCGGCCCTTCTAGCTTAGAAGGGCTGCGCTTTTACCTAGAAAGCGCAGCCCTTCGTTGTGAAGGGCTGCGCTTTTCTAGCGCGGCCCTACTTAAAAAGTGAAGGGCTGCTACTGAAAGGGTTGCTGTCAAAAAGCGCAGCCCTACAGGCCTTTTTAAGCGCAGCCCTTCTTCATTTTTCCACTAGTGTTTCTCTAAACGGAACTCACACTTAGAGAACTTGGCATACAATTGGTTCTTCCTAAGCGTCTCCAATACTATCCTCAAATGCTCATTATGCTCTTTTTCACTCTTTAAATAAATCAAAATATCATCAATGAACAGCACAACTAACTTATCTAAGAACTCATGGAATATCCTATCTATCAAGTCTATAAATATAGCTGGAGCATTGGTTAGTCAAAATGGCATCACAATAAACTCATAATGACTGTAACGCGTCCGAAACGCATTCTTAGGTATATCCTTATCATTTACCTTCAACCATTGATACCCCGAACACAAATCAATTTTTGAAAACATACTCACTCCATTCAACTGGTCGAACATGTCATCTATCCTAAGTAAAGGATACTTTCTCTTAATGGTCACATTGTTTAACTCCCTATAGTCAATGCACAACCTCATACTTCCATCTTTCTTCTTCACGAACAACATAGGAGCTCCCCACGGTGACGCACTAGGCCTAATATAACCCTTATCCAACAGTTCTTGTCACTGCATATTCAACTCGCTCATCTCCAAAGGTGTTATCATACGGTGCCTTAGAAATAGGTGCATCCTAGGAACTAAGTCTATGGTGAACTCAACGACTCTTTCAGGCGGCATACCAAAAATCTCGCTTGGAAACACATCTATAAACTCATTCACAATCGGTACATCCTTAATCTTCTATTCAACCTCTTTACTTGCATCTTGCACACTACAAAAAAAATAACTCACATCCCTTTTTCACCAACTTCTTCACTTGCATTGCAGTAATTACCCCAAAATTTTTAGGTTTCCCAAAACGTTGATATGAAGTTAACTTTCCCAAGGGGCTTCTCAACACTACCTTCTGGGTTTCAGAATCTATTTTGGCCATATAGAAACCTAATCTAAAAGACTATAAGTGCTACCTATAAAAAAAATTGTTGCTCGCTAAAATTAAGATGTTATCTATAAGAAGTGTTACCTATTAAAAAGTAGTGTTACCTTGTAAAATTAATGTTAGTTGTAAATAAGTGTTACCTTGAAGTGTTACGTATGAAAAAGTGTTACCTATGAAAAAGTGTTAGCTTAAAAGTGTTATCTATTGAAAAGTGTTACCTGCAATTGTTACATATTAATAAAGTGTTACCAAAGTGCTACATATATGTCAATGATAATTAAATGTCAAAAACTATTACTATTGAGTGTTACATGAGGTCAATTATATACTAGTGTTAGCTTTTGGTGCCTCATCACATGTTAAACAATGCTCTGTGCCCTTGGTGTGGGTTAGCTGAAGAAACCGGAGGACATGCCCTATTTGATTGTGTACGAGTTCATGAGCTATGGATGGATTGCGGAGATGACAAAGTGCAAGGAAGTGGAGTTGATGTGTGATCTTGTTATTGATTAGTTGGCAATTTCTCCAACCAAAGACTAAGCAAAGAGGTTTGTATCTTTCATGGTGCATATGGGGGGGGGGGGGAGAAACCTGAAGGTTTTTGAAAATAAGTGCACACCTAATGCAGTACTTGTGAGAAGAGTGAAGGGATTGGTTGAGGAGCAAGGGAAATATGCAAACTGTATCTATGCACCCATGGGTACAAAGCCGCCAACATTATTTCCTAAGAAGTGGTGTGCGCCATCTGTAGGCATGATTAAAATCAATGCTGACGCATCTTTGAAGGATGAAGGTTGGGCGGGGCAGGGTGCAGTTGCATGTAACCAGGAGAGGAGACTATTGTTTACTGCGTGCAATGCGAAGAATACAAGCCTGTTAGCCATCAGAGATTACGAAAGCAAAAGCACTGCTAATGGCTCTTAGATCGGGCTGGAAGTACAATGTAGAAGAGGTCTTGCTTTAATCGGATTGCCAACTGTTGATTAACAAGCTCACAAAGGGTGACATCTATTTTTCAGATTTAGATTGAGTGTTGAGTGATATTTTGTTTTCAAGCACTTATTTCTAGTCTACTAGATGGTCTCATGTGAAAAGAAAAGGAAATTATGTAGCTCATCATCTTGTTAGTCTAGTTCCATTTAGAATTGAATGGGAAAACCATTATCCCCATGATATTACTCCTTATGTAGCTATGGACACTTTGTCCCTTAAGACGAATCTAACAAGATTCCACCTGACTATGTTTTTTCTTATATAATGACGATAATTAGAGTCAAAATTGATCAATTAAAAGTGTCATTTCACCCAATATTTCATTCAAAACAGAATGAAGGAAGTATTATTTTTTCTCAAAAAATAAATAAAAATAGAGCTCCTTTGTCCTTTCTCCTAAAAGAATACCTAAAAAAAATAAACTATAGCCCAAGTCAAACTACCGACGGACCCATCCTCCACCTCACCTTTGACTTTGAATTTTCTCTTTTTCTTTGGGAAAACTTTGACCTTTCTTCTACTTCCCGTTTCCTAGCCAGCAGAAATAACTAGAACACAGAAAACAAAACCATCCTCATTTCATTATTTATTTATTTGTTTTTTTCTACAATCAACTTAACTATAGTACTAGTATAGATCTCTGTACAAATTTTGGGAAATTCATCCGATCTTTCTGACATTGACATTACACAAAATTCATTCGATCGTAAATCTAGGGTTTTTACTTTTTAGGACTGAAAATAGGAGAGAGAAAATTCTTAGTAGCGGGCAACAATGGCGAAAAGCAGACAAAGCAGAAAGAGAGCGTCGACATTAACGCTAGTTTTATCAATGTTACTAATGTTAACTGTCGTACTTCTTTTGCTCCTTGCTCTCGGCATTCTCTCTCTTCCTGTTACCTCTGATGATCATAGACCTGCGCACGATCTCAGCAACTTCGGTCGGAAAGTTCTAGAAAGGTAATTTTACCTTAATTGATTTCTTCATTTCGTTCATCGAAAAAAATGTTGTTGTTTCATTGTTGAAGATTTCTTGTTTTTTTGATTGAAGAGGTAAGGGGATTGGGAAGAGAGACGAACAATGGGTGGAAATTTTGTCGTGGGAGCCGCGAGCTTTTCTTTACCATCATTTTCTGGTAAGTTTATTCTAATTGAGGAATGATTTTGTTTTGTTATTTTACTGTGTTGATCAATTTGATTGAGAGTTAATTTTATTGAGTCCATCGATTCGAACCTAATTCAGGAGTTTGAGTATGTATACTTTGTAGAATTGAGGAGGTTTTGATTGTGGTTGTTTTGAATGTGTGTGTTGTATCCATTTATTTGCTAATATAGTTGACAATAGTGGAAGTTTTCGCATTTGCTGGTGTGCTTTTTCTGCGACTAGATTGTTCGATGGGTTTGACGTATAGGAGTTGAATTTCGACTATGTAATCTGTGTATGCAGGCGGTAAACAAGCTATGATAGGTCAATTTTAGAAAGAGTCTTAGGGATGATTGTGTTTTTACCAGTTTAATGACGCTTCTTGTAAGGCAAAATGTAGATAGCCTACTAGCTGATGCTTTTCGTGTTATGATGTTGTTATTGGTGGAACAAGGCCACGTAAAGATCACCATGGAGTTCTTTTCACGATGGGAGAAATAAACATTAAGAATTTGTCTCAAGCATCCTCTGAATGATTTGGGGGGGGGGGGCTTAATGCACTCCGAGAGGCGGTTTGGGCAGTTGCTTCTGCCTTTGTGCTGGACTTCCACCCTAACATGGTATTTTGTTTGGTCGGTCCATAGGATTGGGTTAACAGAAGATTAAGCTTTGGGAAATTTTCTAATCTTAGAACTTAGAAGGACCTTCTTGCTTTGCTAGGTGACAAATATGGGAGATTAATGTTATGTGGCATTAGGTGCTCTTAGTAATATGCTTTGGTAGATATATTAGATACTTTTATATTAAGGCTACTAGGAGGAATTTCAAACCTAGGGAAATTTTTATTGAGATAAAGTTGTAACGTAGAGAGACAAAATTACTAAGGCTCTGAAGTATCGAAGTGAAAACTAACTGTCCTTAATCTTAGAGACTTATGTGCAACCAAGTTAAGGCCTTAAGGGTTTACATTATCAAGAGAATTAATTTATGTTTTTAATAAGAAGAGGTGGGTAATCTAACATTCCCTTTTGAATACCATGTGTTTTTGTGTGTGTGTGGTTTTTTGATCCCTAAGGGCCTTTCCGACAAATTTAGGTGTTAGGTGTGAGCTTTTAGCTTTCAGCTGTGAGCTTTTAGCTTTCAGCTGTGAGCTCGGAGCTTTCAGCTGTGAGCTGGGAGCTTTGTAAGTAGAAGTGTTCGGTAAAAATAGCTGCTGGCAAAATTTTGATATGCAAATAATATGCAAAAATAGTATCTTTTGACAAAAGCTACTCAAAAGCTAATAATCATAGCTTTTGGCAAAAGCTACTCAAAAGCTAAAAGCTACCTCTACAAGCTACTTCGCCAAACACTAAAATAATCTTACAGAAGCTAAAAGCTACTTAAAAGCTACCTCAAAAGCTGCGTGGAACACGCCCTAAGTTGAAATCTTTGGGCCGTTTAGAGAAATGGTGAATACAAGTATTGGAGGGAAAAACAATTGGTGAATATTTGAGGTTTCAAGTTTGGCACTTTGATGGCCAAATGAACTTTTCAATTGGAAAAAGTTTGATTGAAGACTTTGATGGTGAAATAAAGATGATGATGCATTTGAGAAAGAAGTTGATGACATGGCCGATGCAAATTTGTTACTCCTTCTGTTCCAGAATAGTGTTTGAACACTTTCCTCTAATGTTTTTCCCAAATTAGTTTGAACACTTTCATTTTTGGCATGGTCCACTATTAATATATATTATTTGTTTTATACTCCTTTAGCCCACACTTTACCTTTTATTAATAAAAAGTCACCAACTTTCTCTCCTTCAGTAAAAAAAAAAAACCTCACAAACTCCTATCACATCTACTTAAATAGAATAACATTTGATAACCACACTACAACTTATCACCTTAAAATACGTGTCCTAACAAGTGTTCAGATCTTTCTGAGACGGAGTAAGTATCTTTCAAGAAGAAAACATTAATAATAATTCAACTTGCTGTTATCCAAAATGATCAACATGGACTTTTGTCCCGAACAAGGTGATTCTTGAGAGGGGCAACACATATTGAGTATTTTGTCTCAATGTAGCAGAGCATCCGAAGGCCCAGATGAGGGGTGTCGGGCATTTGCCTGTGTTTTCAATTTTAAACTCAGACAACGTATTTAGTATAGCCTGTTCGAGGATTGGTTTGTTGGTCTTTTGCTTGGAGCTACGGTATATTTTCTGTAGTTTGTCCAAGGACTGGTTTGTTGTGAAAAGTACTGGCAATTTGTCTGTTGCTTGGAGAGACTATAGAGAGACCTACCCAATATATTGGTTAATATATTATGGGAGGTTAATATTGCGTGGATTTTACTAAGTTTCTGTAGGAATATGCTTTGGTTGATTATTTAGTTGCTTTTGTAAAGCCTCTATCTTAAGGCCAGTAGGAGAGAATTTTGAATTTAGGGGAAACTTTTATGATAGAATGCTAAGGACAGATAGATATAACTAATGATCTAAGTGTGCTTAATGTTGTAAAGAATAATGCGCAATTAATGAACTAAGTTAACGGTTCACATTATCGAAGGAGCTACTATGTAATTGAAGTTGCTAATGGAAGGAAGAGGAGAATCTATATTTATCCTTTAAACACCTTGTATTTGTGTGTGGGAGAGAATTTTGAATTTAGGGAAACTTTTATGAAAGAAAGCTAAGGACAGATATAAATAACTAATGATACCTAATTAGAGTTAAGTATGCTTAATGTTGTGAGGAATAATGTGCAACTAATGAACTAAGTTAAGGGTTCACATTATCGAAGGAGCTATTATGTAATTGAAGTTGCTAATGGAAAGAAGAGGAGAATCTATATTTACCCTTTAAACACCTTGTATTTGTGTGTAGGAGAGAATTTTGAATTTAGGGAAAACTTTTATGAGAGAAAGCTAAGGACTGATAGAAATAGCTAATGATACCTAATTAGACTTAAGTGTGCTTAATGTTGTGAGGAATAATGTGCAACTAATAAACTAAGTTAAAGGTTCACATTATCGGAGGAGCTACTATTTAATCGAAGTTGCTAATTGAAAGAAGAGGAGAATCTATATTATTATTTACCCTTTAAGCACCTTGTATTTGTGTGTTTATGCTTGACCTATGTTCCCCCTGCAAAATTGCTAGCACTCTTGGTGTTAATTCTTAACCTTGTAGGGTGAATTTTACTTTTTGGCATTACCAAGTTGTTGCATGTATCTTAGATAAGACTCCATTCTCATCTGTAGAATAAATATGCTCAGGAGCTTTAAATCTTTGTTTCTTAAGATATCCATTTTGGAACAATCGTAGAGAACTTTGGTGGGTGGGGAAAGAGACGAGTTCCATTTTGTAACTTTAGTGGTCTTCTTTGACAATGCATAAGCATCCTTCAAATTTGCTTAATTTTTGCAAATGCAGCTGTGCTGTTATGGCAATTCTAGACAATGATATTTAGATGGAAATTGTTTGATTGAAAAATTCCAGATCAATATGAAATGAACTTTGATGGTGCTATAGCTTCTACAAAGCTTTCAAAAATCTTTTTGGAAATTATCTTGGCAAAATGTTACATATGAAAAGAAATGTAGCAATGTTTCAGGGAATCTCCAAAATAAAAAGTGGGGCAATCTTTGATGGTCGGAGGGAGTACAAATTATGGATTAAGCTTGCTCTTTGGCTTTCATTGTCAATAGGTTGGGGACCTGCTCGGCTGCTTTTGCTCCCTGAAAGCAGGCTGCTATGAACTCAGTAAACTTAACTCAATCAAGTAAATGCAAAGAAAATAGCTAAAATATTAAATTTTATTCATTAAATCACTATGAATGCACCCATTATAACCTCCATTCTTTCCAGAGGATGAAAGACTCCCCTATTATGTTTCTCTCTCTACAGATTTCAGAAGGATCTCATTGCATTACCCTCCCTTTCATTTATCTGCGAGATGCCTTCTCCCTTACTCCACTAACTGTTGCAAAGGAATGACTTACCCTTAGTGATCCTAACCAATTTTGACATAACAAATTATTCTGTCTGACTTGTGTGAGGTGTGCCATGTAGATGCTTCATCTAAGGTGCCTTTAGCCTTTAGCTGTCTTTCTTGCGTATGTACGTAAAATAAGGGTCATCTTGGTGCCTTGCGTGCCCACCCAGTTTGCCACCTTGTCCTCAATGTTTAGAGAAGGGACCTGACCTCTTAACCTTCCCAAGTAGCTTCAATACTAGGCATTTCTTTCCATTTCACAACCACTTCCACTACGGATGTCAACCAGATTCAGGTTTTTTCTCTATGGTCAATTCAGCGGTGAGTACAGAAGGTAGAGTAGGAACACAAAAGCTTTCTGGCACGTACTGGCACAACAAGTTTGAGCAAGGACACATGAAACACTAGGTGGATTTTAGTAGTTTTTATGCCATCTAGATTATGAAAGGTGGATTTAGTAGTTTGTATGGCATTGTATAGTGGCATTATGAAAATTACATCAAACTCGCTGCATCAGCCGTTGCTGAACGGGCAGCGGCCGTGTTTTCATCTATGAAAAGATTGAATAGCCGATTCGTCTGATTAAGGCTAAAATAGTAGATCTCTTAGAATTTGATGCAATTTTCTTGATGAGGGGAGGGGAAACATACCAGAATAATAGGTTTTCTTTACTTTTCTCCATGAAATTATCTTGGAATTATGCTTCAACTATAATCTCTCTCCTATACTTTGTAGGTTGCTTTCCATATCTTCGAATTTTTGTGAGTAATTGGTTAGCTGGTGGTGGCTGGTACTGCTTTTATCTTTCTCTCTCTCTCTAGTTGGGTGTTGAGTCAAGTCAAGATAAAAGGTTCTTGACTTTTTTCAAAAAATCTAAAAAGCGTGTCAGGATGGGGTGGAAGGGAGGCGCATGGAATTAAAACTCTCCCATTCCGTTACAAAACGGCCGTTCTGTAACGGATTTTGGGATTTGCTGTTCTGCGAAATCTTGTTATAGAACGCCATAATGAAAATCACATACTTCTCGCCGCGTTGTCCGTTCTGTAACGCGAACTTGCCACGTTAGAACACTTTTATCCTCGTTACATCCGTTCTTTTCAAACATTGGCCAAAAATATTTTACGATTTAATTACATAGCTCATGAAACATGATTTATGATAGATTTGATTATATTATGTTGTAATAATGCTTCATAAACTAAAACAACGCAAATAAGGTTAGAACATATGAATGTGATTTTTTTCTAAATTCACGCCGCGTCGGCCGCAAAATATTCTATTTCCCAGTTACAAGCCATTTCCCGCGACAATGCGACCGTTCCTGCGAACACGACTGTGACCGCATTTCTTTTTCCTAGGGGAGGTGTGTTGTATTTAACCTCTGTGTATCAGTCAACTCAAGATATAAGGTTGAAAATCCATGTGTGGGGGTGCCGGGAGGGTTTGGGAGGGGGAAGCGTGTTGCAATACTATTATATTAAAAGATAATTTTTAATGTTATTAATTAATAAACAAGCAATTAGAATAATTTTTTATTCATCAAATCTATAACATATAGTATAATTATATTTAGTTTTGGGCATATCATGTTGTAAATATAGTTGCCATACTAATAAAATGCAAATACAAGCTTAAATTGAAGTGATGTTATTTTCAAAAAAAAAGAATCATGCCACGAAGGACGCAATCTGTTCCATTACACCTGTTACCGTGACAACACATCAGTTACCGTGAACACGAACCCGTCCGCATTCTTTTCCCTGGACAGTAGTACTGCCTCTTTCAAATCTAATCAAGTGGGGGGGGGGGTGTCTCTTCCATATATAGCCTAAAAAGGGTTGCAGTTTGGAGGTATGGGTGGAGCCGTGGAGGTTTGATACCAGTACTCAGCCAGGGGCCAGTGTAAGCAACCAACTTAAGTCTTAGGTTGATTTTAAATGAAACACCTCATATAGGTTTGTGTGCTTTTTTTGACCACTTCTTTGTGGCCATCAAAATGCTAAGGAATAATGATGGAACGAAAGCCATGTAGGTTGACCATGTAATGAACTGACATAACTAAGATAAACTTTTATTGATAATTTCTGGAAAAAAAACAGTAAAATAAAATGATAATTACAAGCTTTCGAGAGGCTTGTTCTCTCCCCTTGAACTACTAAGAGCTCACCGATATCCTCTTTCTCCCTAATTTCCTCTATTTATAGAGTTTTTCCCTTCTAACCCTCTAACTTATTTCTCAAGCTACTAACTAATTATGCAATACCAAAAGTACCCATCTCCCTAGATTGGTTCACTACAGACCACCTCTTGAAGGAACACCAAAGTTACAGAATGAGCCATAAAGGCTGTTTAAGGCCTAGGAAATGGGCGTACTTTGGGAGTCTATAAAGCACCACTATCACTATAACCATGACTCCTTTTCATTGGGTGGAGGTGAAATCTTTGGGTGTGACTTTTCTGCCTTTGTATATAAGGATTCTTCGATCCAGGATGTAACCTTAGGACTTCCCTTTCAGCCAAATTATCTTAGGATTATGTTTGATGAAGGGATTAGAGAAGTTGCAGGTCATCCTAATTTCCCCCACAAAAAGTTACTTAAGGATCCATGCCTCCACATTCTGGAGTAAATATGAACAAAACATCTCCAACTATGTTGGAGGCCCCAGGCTTGTAAAGAATTTCAAAATTGAATTGCATGAGCTTGCTAATCCATTTGGTAATACGTGCCCACCTCCTTTTGTTCCATAAAGAACCTAATGATGTTCGTTACTTTAATCTGAAATTTTGTTCCGAAAAAGTAATTTTTCCACTTTTGGACAGCTAAAGTAAGAAAATCGCGGATGCGGTCGCGTTTGCGGTATCAGTTGCGACTTGCGAAGATGCGGACGCGATTTGTAACAGAGGAATGGAATAGATCACAGTGGACATAGCATGAATTTTTCTTAAAAAATCACAATAATAGAATAAACCTGAACTTTGCATTTTATAAGTTTTATCTTTTCATTTATATAAATTACACTCACTCATATACATTAGTAACATTACCCACAACATGAGAGCTACGTCATGTTCTTCTCCCATCTTTGGTGTGCACATCATATTCTTGTAGCTGCAATGTGTGTTTTCCCTTTCTCTGTTTTGGGCCTTTTGGCCAATTTTGACAAGTAAAGGACATGATGAGAAAAAAAATTCTAACATGGCAATTAGCATTAATAAAGAACATCGATGCGAGAAGGCCGTGATTTTTACCGCAGTGTTACATAACAACATTTCGTGGAACAGAAGTTATAATTCCGTTACATAACGGTCGATACGTGACGGAAAGGCCGAGTTTTTATACTTGAAGCCATCAACTCCTTTTCGTATATCGATTTCAATCTGGCCCTAGGTCCCAAGAGCTTGCTAAAGAAGGCTATGACACTCTTTTAAATGGACAATTCCTAGTCCAAATCATGTGGCATCAGTCCTAACTCCTAAGAGTAAAGGATTTATGGAAATTAGGCAGGCTAATAAGATCCAAACATGACCTGCCTTGAGTGACTTCAATGCTTCAGTGGCCTTTGATGTCAATCCAAAATTATTCTTTTTTGAACTGATGAGTGAGAGGTTGAGCAATCTGAGCATACTCTCTTATGAACTTCCTAATATAACCAGTTAAGACAAGAAACCCTCTGATCTCTAATTGAGATTCTGTGGAAGTAGCCATTCCATCATGGCGTACCTTAGTCGTATCAACTGTCACTCCTTTTCCATAAATATATGCCCTAAGTAGGCTACCTCACTCAAAACAAAGGCACATTTTGTTTACCATTTGCAAACAGCTGATGTGCTGTAGCAAACTTAATACCATCTGGAGGTGCTGCACGTGGTGCTCCTTGCTGATGCTATACACGTATATCATCAAATAATACCAAACCAAAGTTGCGAAACTGAAGCCTGAACAACTCATTCATTAGGGCTTGAAAAGTGGATGTTGCATCAATGACGCCAAAATGCATCACAAAGACCTCATAGTGGCGTTCTCGCGTCGTACAAGCAGTTTTCGGAACATCTTCAGCGTTCAACCTGATGTGATGATAACCTGACTGAAAATCAAGCTTGGAAAAGATGATAGTCCCCTCTAATTCATCCGGTAACTCTACAATTATAAGGATGGGGTACTTGTGAAAAAGAGTGGTCTTGTTTAATGCCCTGGAGTGAACACAATCTCCAAGAGCCATTCCCCCCCCCCCCCCCTTTTTTTATATGTGCTGGAAGATGGGCTTCTTGAGAGCTGGATAATTCGAGCCTTGAGCATATCTTGTATCAACCTTTCCATCTCATCCTTTTTGAATTCAGGGTACCTATAAGGCCTCACATATGGGGTCAGTGCCCTCTTTTAGAATGATGTAGAGCTCATGCCCCTAGAAGGTGGCAAGCCATCTGGCATGTAGGTGCAGTCATTAAGAAGTCCTCTTCCTTGTTAGTATGCTCACGCCCTTCCAAATTATTAAATTCCACCTATAAAACCCACCTCCCTTTCTTAACTTTCTGAACATATCCTTCAAGGAGATTAATGACCTGTCCAAGGATGGATCTCCTCTTAGGGTGACTGTCTTTCCCAACATGAAATTTCAGGGTATGTTTCTTGCAGTTTGCAGACATAGTGCCCAATTTTTCGATCCACCGAATGCCAGTCCCTAAGGGTAAGTATAAGAAATCTTCTATTACAGTCAGTCCTTGCAGTTGCAAGGCCACCCCCTTGCACTCGCCATTACTTTGAACAGTCTCCCTTGTCCCCAAGGAAACACCAAAAGGACGTGGCTGGTGTTATAGGTATACTCAAGTGTGTGACAACTTTGGGTGGAAACAAAATTATGGCTGGTCAATCATCACAATTACCTGGTGATTGTTCACGGGGCTTAGCATTTTGTGAATTTTGGCCTTTTGGGACTTATGATTCTCATCATAGAGGTGAAGGCAAATTTTAGGTGGATGGCTTCAATGTTTTGTGTTTGGTTCCTCTCTTCTTTCAAGCTCCACCTCTTCTTCTTGGGCTAAGAGAACTCTAAATTCCTTCTTGCATTTGTGACCGATTGACCACAAGTCATCACATCTAAAACAAAGTCTCTTTTCTCTTTTCATTTGCAGCTCCTTTTCACAAAGTCTCCTTGTTTCTTCCATCGACTATGCCACCGGAACCCACCAATTGCTATGGTGGTTACTTGACATTGAGTTTGGGCTTGAATATGAATAGGATGAGCTTTTATGCGAAGAATATGAACCGGAGTAGGTTGAGTAAGCTCAAATACCTCTCAAGCAATTTGGTCCTGGTCCATAACTTCCCGCCTGGCCAAAGCACATCTTTTCTTCTACCTGTAATGCAACTCCATGGCATGATCTAATGATGTTGGCTTTAGCAATCTTACCTTCACATGCACCGCTTCTTTAAACCCCTTCAAGAATTGGCCCTTGCATTCTCTTCGGGCACTTAAGTCAACCGAGCTAAGCAGGTGGCGCGGTAGTCCACCATTGTTCCAGATTGGTGGTGGACTAACTATTGCTCATGCAATGATCCCAATAATCGGAATTGGTTTAGCAACACATCCTTAATGTCTGCCCACCGCCACACAGGTGGCTGCCTGTCACCATCACGTACTACTAGTACAACTTTGGATTTCTCTTCTTTGCCTATCCGATAGAACCTAAAGAACCTCTATCCACCTGTCCATGTTCACCCTGTTAAGGGTTGATAGCTCTTGAACCGCCAGTGACCCATTTTTCCACCACCACTCTGTTCACCCAGAAATCGGCTAACAAAACCACCATCACTACCACCACTGCTGGCTCTTTTGGACTTGTACCCTTCCTAATTGTTATTTCCTCTCCCTTGGCTCTTTAGATTTTGACCAAATACTTTCTTCACGTCTTTCAATTGGTTTTTGACCACTGTCGTTGTTAGTGCCTATATGGTGAATCTGATCTCACTCTGAAATCTTTCTTGGTCATTTTTCATCATAGCCATAGCCATGTCTTGATTCTCTCGCAATCGGCCAATATGCCCCACCAAATTATGGGTAGCTTACTCCAAGTGGGTGGTCAGTTGCTCGATCAACACTCGCAGCATCCCTTTGGTGGGTTGATTGACATCTGTGGCCAGCAATGGTCATTTGCAGGCCAGAGAATCCCTGTTCCAGCTGCTCATCCTCTTCTAGTTAGTGGGTGGTGCCATACTTGCTCGGATTGAGTGCCCTAATGCCATTCCTATAAATTCAGTATAGTTAACTCAATCAAGTAAGTAAATGCAAAGAAAATAGCTAAGATAGTAAGTTGTATGGAGAAATTTGCTGTAAATATACAAATTACAACCCTCATTCTCTCTAGAGGTTGAGAAACTCTCCCATTGTATTTCTCCCTCTACAAATATCTGACTGATCTCCTCTTCACATTATCTTCCCTTTTATTTAGTGGCTAGATTCACTTACTCCACTACCTAAAATCTGGAAGAAAGACTTTTGACCCTTAGTTATTGTAACCAACTCTAACATAAAAATTTATTCCGACGTAGGTGCCTTTGGCTGCCTTTCTCACATGTGAAGATAAGACAAGAGGTCTGTCTTGGTGCCTTGCAGATGTCCAGTCTCTGGTTGATCTTTCTCATGTCACTGCAATCCTAAATTAAGTTAGTGGGGTTAGTTTCTTGGTGCTTTGCCATCCGAAAGCAGTTTGGTCATGTCTTGATCATTCTTCCATCCTTCTTTTACTATCTCAGTCCTTTCTGATGATCTGTTTGGCCTGTAGGATGTGTTGGGAGTAGATAGTGCTAGAGTATCAGGAGGTACCTGCGTGGACTGCTACTTTCTTTTGGGCCTTTGGCTGTGTGAACTATAGAAATGACTAACTGAGGTAATCCAAACTCCAAACATCAGGAGGGGAGTGGTTGGTGGAAGAGAGGGTGTTCCAATTTACTTAAATCATAATCTTGGGTTTGCAGAGCTTGGGATAATTGTGAGGCTGGATACCCATGTCTAGATGAGAAATTTTCTTAAAGATAACTGTAAGAGGGTGCAGGTATTGTCAATGATGTATATTACTAGGTCACAATTTTTGGATTGTAAATGAGAAATGAGGGATTTAAGACATTCTCTTATGATCATAATTCTTGGTGAGATTTAAATGGTGCCACTCTGTGCATAAAGGTGTTAGAGGTAGGTAATAGATGCTAGACATCTGTTACTCTTTGGCACTATCTTTAGACATAAAGTGTCCTGAAGGCCATTGACACGTGCCATGTAGAGGTAAGAGGTCTCATCTGCTAAGTTCCGAGTAGCTTTCATGTAGTAAATGTGTTTGTTCCCTTTCCTTTTCAGAGAGGGGAGGGGGGCTGTTGTGCTTGTATGTGTGTAAATTTTATGTTTACGAGATGTTGATTCTAGATTCTGATTTCTGCAGTCTAAGGAGGAATGCGATTATCTTATTGACCTTGCAACACCCCATATGGTGAAGTCAACTGTTGTTGATAGTAAAACTGGTCGGAGTAAGGACAGCAGGTTTGTCTACTGACCAATTTCACATACAATGGTTAAGCCTTAATGAATTGTGAATTTGGCATTATTGTAGCTGATTTGTTTCTTCCATTATCTACTTCATTTCGCCAACTGGAGGGCGGAGGCTAATACATTTTTCATATCTTACGTAGTCTCTTTGACAAAATACTTAGCATATGCCATCTGTCTTAATCATCGTGTGCAGGGTGCGCACTAGTTCTGGAATGTTTCTGAGAAGAGGTCAAGACAAAATTATAAGGGACATAGAGAAAAGAATAGCAGATTTTACCTTCATTCCTGTAGGTATGAGATGCAATAGCTGTGTTTCTTGTACGATTTTATGTTGGTCAATGCTCCCCCCTTCCCTTCCCTTCCTATCAATACTTCATGATCAGGAATTGTTTTTGGCAAGCATAAAAGCTGCATTTCAGAGAATAGCAACGCTTCTGATAGGCGGTATTAAATTGTGATCATGGTGATGTATTCATATATTAATATATATAGAATAGCCATGTATCCATTATAATGCTCGATCAAATTTATGAAGTAGATATTTGGTGATGGAGTGCCATTATTATGGACATTGACCAGGCACTTGCCTTTCAAAACAACATATACATGCACTATCATTAGTCCATTACCATCAGTCATAACCACTTACCAAATATGCCTTATTTGTTTTGTCTAAATATTAGGTGTAATTGTTGTTGAATGACATCAAAAGAGTAGAAGTGAATGACCCAAGAAAACCTAAGAAGTGTAACAGTAACAAGAAGCAAGGTTCAGGTTGTAAATTAAATTTAGTGAAATAAGTTAAGAACAATGCTTTGACTAGAATATCCAACAACAAGAATAGAAATAATGCCTATGTTAAGTTTCACTATGCTTGGATTTTGGGGAAGCCAAAATTTAGCAGTGTTACCTCAATACCTCCAACAACTGATGGCTTGTAGAGAGACTGCATACGATAGATTGAAACTATTTGAGGCTTCATATATAATCAGAAGTTAATCATAGATATATATAGCTTTAAAAAATATTGGGATTTTGTATAGGTGGACTTTAAAGACCTATGCACACAGCAAGGAACACCTAAAAACGTTCACTAAGGACTTCAACTTCTTGCATTTCTTGTCTTTTAAAAATAGTAGATATTGGAAAATTTTGGATTTATGATTTTATTTCTGCTGGTCCTGATGTATATATCTATATGTTTCCCTGAAAGACCTGGATTTTGTCTTCTGATTAAATGGTTTCTTTAATATTAGGATCCATATATATGATATTATGACTCTTCTTGCCTCTCCGTTTATCTGTTTTTACAGAGCATGGTGAGGGATTACAAATTCTTCACTATGAAGAAGGTCAAAAGTACGAACCTCACTATGATTACTTCCTTGATGAATTCAATAAAAAGAATGGAGGCCAAAGGATTGCCACTGTATTAATGTATTTGTAAGATCTCTAATTCAGCTTGCAGCAATGGATGGGTTTGGCACCATAGCTCACTAGCATTGAAGTTCTATTTGACCTTTTTGATTGTGTACTTATTTCCACTTCTAATTATTTGCTGACATTTTCAATGCAGATCAGATGTTGAAGAGGGTGGTGAGACTGTTTTCCCAGCTGCTCCAGGGAATTTCAGTTCCCTGCCAGGGTGGAATGAGCGATCTGAATGCGGTAAAAGGGGCCTCTCTGTGAGACCAAAAATGGGCGATGCCTTACTCTTCTGGAGTATGAGGCCTGATGCAACATTAGATTCTTCCAGTCTGCATGGTTAGTCTATTTGAGCTCCCTGTTAACAAAATTGACAAAACGCGACCCCTCTTGTTTTGGCAGTAGTTTTGCAGCAGTGCCTTGACCTTCTCTTATGATGTTGTTTGTTGTACTTCAAACAGTAGCTTTAGCCATTGTTGACCCTGCTTACTCGAATGATTATGATGCTGTCTTGATGTGTTGCAGGTGGCTGCCCAGTTATTAAAGGAAACAAGTGGTCATCTACAAAATGGATGCACGTTGAGGAATATAGGGTCTAGGTCTGCTGCTGAGGTAATCTACCTTAATTTTGACTTTTAAATACATCATGTATCCTATCTTTGGCTTTTCCAGAAGCAAGCGTAGGATATAGTTGGAATTTGGAAGTAGTTAGGAAAACTTATCTTTCCCATGTATTTATACATGGTACATAGACTTCACGGGAAACCTCTGATAGCAACTGAGAGTTTGGCTTAATTTTCAAATTATACATGTATCTAAAAATCATCGAGAGGTCTTTATTTTTTAGTTTTCTACTTTTCTGCTCAGCCCTGTGCATAACACTACTTGCACATATGTGTTTATCAAGAATGAGTCTAGGAGCTAATATGAGTCTCTCATTAACTGTTCTGTGTGTCAATGGAATGTCACTGTGAGGATCATGTTTCGTTGTAATGGGATAGATAAAGTTATTTTTGGATTTTAAATTGAGCCGTATTGTTGTTTTTATACAACTTTCTGCTTCATACTTGCATATAATGATTATTTAAGTGCACCTACTGGATAATTATCATGGCTTAGTTTTCGCCAATAGCTTATTACCAGATTACTTTCCTGTTTCTGGACAGACTTTACAAGAAAGGGATACATGTTGTAAGTAGTTTTGTAGCTTTCATAGAGAGAAGCTTCACTTACGATCTGGAGGTGCCGTGCCTATTTGTACAGATCAAATTTCTGCTAAGACAAGCTCGTAAAAAAAAAAAAAGATGATCTCCCAAACAAGATGCTTGTCAATTTCTGCTATATCGTTCATTAAATTTGATCCTTTGGCAGGTTATCATTGTGCTATCGATTTTGGTTTTTATATCTTGCAGTCCGAGAACTTGTTCAAGAGTGCCCAAGTCCCAGTGCAACTGCCTGCATGGCTCCAACCTCCATTACTAACTTGCACATTAGCAATATATCGATTCTAATGAGTATTTCAAAATTATAGTACCTTATAATATGAGGTATACATACTATGTACTATTCTCTTGCGTCATCGTTCTTTCTGCATGTGCCATGTGGTACACATTACGTCAATTTTCAGGCATATGCACTGTTGCTTCAGTGTGAATTACGGGTGAGATGTATAGAGCTTCGTGATCTGTGTTACTGTGTTACTTTGTTGTAGGTAGCAAGGATATTCCAATAAAGAGTTCCATTTTTTTTTCTCTTCTTTTCTTTCCCTTTCTCTTTCTCTAGTACTTTTTCCCGCCTATTTCTGTAGATCTTTTTTTTTTTTTTTTTTCTAATGCAACCCCATTTCTGTAAATCTGATACATCAGGACTTCGCTTCCAACTAAGTTCCAAATTGCTTCTTACTCTAATGCAAAGTGCTAAGTGTGAACTTTTAGAAAGGGTCTTGGAGTGAGGAGTGAGAAAATCTCTATCATATATGGGAATTTTTGAGAATTTTGATGTCTACTATTTTTTACCATTATACCTCTAATTAAAAATCAACTATAACTTCTCAATTTTTTTTAAATAAAAGAAAAATAGATATAGTGAATGGAAAAATTGCAATTAATAACTTTTACCACCATCTTTTATTTGCTTTTACACGCATCGCGTGCATATAAGACTAGTATAAAATGAATTACAACGTATTCTATGTCTTTTTGCATTTTTGCCGCACATGGTGGTTAGTCATTGGACTTTTCACTTAAATTTACAACATCTTTCACATCAACTCATTTTTTCTTTTTGAATATTTTTTTTGCTAGAAAAAAAAAGTGGGCATTATGATCCCATGAAAGGCTCGAAACTTGAAAAATAATTTATACCTTGAACTTTTTTATGTGCTTGAGATTAGACAGCACAGAATTTTCCTTAGTGAGTCATTTAGAATAGTTTGTTGTAATCACCTTTAGACAATTGAGACTTGAGATCTTCCATAACTCTCTTGCTTTCTCAGTTCTCACAAAAACAAAAATAATGTACTCGTATATAAATGAATTTTTTAACTAAATAATACAAACTTTTAACCGTTCCTTCATAGTAATACAAACTTTTGATTATTATGTAATATGACAAACTTTTCATCAAAAATTCTTATAGTAAGACAAAATCGGATGCATCCTGATAAACTGGTTGATCGGGACTTTTGTCACAACTTTATCGGTGGATTTTAATTTTTGTTCAACTAATAGATTTTTTTTCTTTTTCTCTCCCTTGCTCCCCCCCCCCCCCCCACCAGCCATTGAACTCTTACCCTCCCCTACCTCTACCCACCCACTAAGAAATCCCTCTATACTGCTCCACCACTGAAAACCCCCAAGCCCCCGCACTCCTTTATTCCCGAAACCTCCCGCACTCCCCCATCCCCGAAAACCACCCCCCTTTCCTAGAAAAGCACCACCAGACTTGAGCTCCTCACTGGAACTCCAAAGACGCGACCCAAATTTGAGTTCTTGTGTGGTGGTGATGCTTAGGAGGTGGTGGTATTCGTGGGAGAAGGATGGGATTTTTGTTGGTGGCTGCGGGGAAGGGCCATCAATTCGTGGCGGCAGTAGGTCATCAAGGTGGGGGTAGCCTCGCGGTAGCTTCACGCAGAGGAGGAAGAAAGAGACCGAGAGAAAGAGAGAGAGGTGAGAGACGAGAGAGTGCAGCGAGATAAGGAGGAAGACGGCGGATGGGTGGTGCGGAGAGGTGGCTATGTTCAGTGGGTGGTTTTGGTGGTGGTTGTGGGGTGGGTGAGGGGCAGAAGTGGTTCAGGCGGGTGGAGGGTTGGGGGAGGAGGGAGAAAGAAGAAAGATGATTTTGTAACTTAATTTTGACATGTTTTACAGGTTACAAGTCACATTGACTTATTATAGGAATTTCGATGTAAAAGTTTGTTATATTACATAATAATAAAAAGTTTGTGTTATTGCGAGAGAATGGTCAAAAGTTTGTATTATTCTAGTTAAAAAATCCTATATAAATATGATATTTGTACGCACACAAGATAGAAGTAGGGTGTTTAAAAGAAAACCTGACCAGAAAAATTTAACATGTTGATTCGTTGACCCAATGACCCACACTTAAAAATCTGGTAATAAAATGAATCTCTCATTTTTTTTAATGGTAACTGGCGTGGGAAAAGCGGATCTGGTCAGGGGCTGATATTTTTTCAATCGAACCGCGTACTTGATACTTTTGTTTTTTTTTTTTCAAAAAAAAATCTACTGCTTTAGTGCTTTTTGTCATTTACCAAAACCACAAAAAGATCATCTACTGCTTTAGTGCTATTTAAAGAAACTCTTGACATCTCATCGTGTGAGGTCATTTGGCTTCTCACAGGATGTACCAAAGTAATTTGAAAGTACCAAAGTAAGAGTTGTACCAAAGGAGGGTATTAGTGATACCAAAGTTCAAAGTTGATAACAAAGTAAGTATACTTGGTGGCAATTAAGTACAATTGGTTTCAAAACTCAAAGTTGATACCAAAGTTCATACACTAGGTATCAAAATGAGAGTAATTTTGGTATTGGTACCAATTTTGTTGACCTTTGGTATAAGGCTATGTTCAGTTCACCTTATTTTTGCTTATTTCAGATCTAATCAGATCAGATCAGATCAGATCAGATCAGATCAGAAAAAATAAGTTCAGATCAGATCAGATCAGAAAAAATAAGTTCAGATCAGATCAGATCAGATCAGATCAGATCAGATCAGATCAGACCAGATCAGATCAGATCAGATCAGTTCAGATCATATCATGCTTATATTTAAAAACTCATTATTATTAAATATCTTTCACTACATATTAATAAAAATTATAATAATTGAATATTAATAAAGTACTCATTGAGACGAATCAAACAAGACCCCACATGACTATATTTTTTCTTATATATTGAGAAAAATCTAAAAGATTATCTCTAATTGTGAATAGTGTCAAGATTCTAAGTGAGAAAGATAAAAAAATACAAAGGGAGTATTATTATTTACTAGTACATTTGTTCAAAAGAATTATTATTGTTGTTGTTGTTGTACTTATAATTATTAATATTGGTAATTATTATTAATCTTGTTGTTACCATTATAAATGTCATTGTTATTATTATATTAAGTTATTTTGTTGTTATTAAATAATAGAAAATTAAAAGCCACGTGTTAAGAACATAAGATTGATGCAAAAATAAGAAATATATAAAATATGATATCTCAAATTCATGACAACGAAACTACTAAGTTCGGATTACATTTCAAAATAAGCTAAGTGTGAGATACAAATTATAAATTTAGATTCGGTATACCTCTTCCTACCGAATTCCAAATCTCTCTAGCTATTTGAAGTTGCACGATATTTATTTATTTTTTGCTCAAGTCATAGTTGTTTGTATATCTTATTCTATTTTATATGGAAAAAAAAGAGTTGAGTTTGCGACTTCTCAAGTGTGAAACTTTTTTTTAAGGGAAAGTGTGAATAACATTGTATAAGTGCTCTTATAAAATAATGACTTGAGTTATATAATTATTTTTAGTAATAATAATAATTATGATTATAATTATTATTGCTGTGCTTATAATAATGATAATAATAATTATTATTATTATTAATAAAAGTTGTGTAAAAGTTGTAATAGAAATAAAATGATAATAATAGTAATACTATAAAGAAGATCTTATAATGTATTGCATAATAATGATTTACAAAGTAATAATATAATAGTAATAATATATTTTATATAAGATAAGATCTTGTAAATCACATCAGTTCAGATCAGATCAGATCAGATCAGTTCAGATCAGATCAGATCAGATCAGATCAGATCAGATCAGAAAAAATAAGTTCAGATCAGATCAGATCAGAAAAAATAAGTTCAGATCAGATCAGATCAGAAAAAATAAGTTCAGATCAGATCAGATCAGATCAGATAAGTTCAGATCAGAAAATTTCAGGTGAATCAAACATAGCCTAAGTTGGTACCGAAATTCAGCGTATGTTTTTTAACTTTTTGCGTAAAATATAAAAAATGCTTCTATAAAAGATCATTTCGACCTATCACAATGAGACGCCTATCCAAGCTCTAAGTTCCTCATATCCCAAAATGAATACTTCCTTTTCTTCCAGTTTTTCTACACGCCTCATTCTTATCGCATAAATCGTGATACTGGTCATAGTAGTTAATTTTTTATTCAAGCATACCACTAATAAATCTTTACAGTTACTACAATATTATCTAAATTTGAAAATCCATTGCTTGATACGGTGGAGAAGCGACTGCAAGACGCTGGAGACACGACCAATAGGATGAAGTCGAATATTAGATCAAAATTTTCCTTTTGTTTCTTCATTTTCCTCCTTGAATTCTAAAATTTGATCGTATCTTTTACCCTCAACCCCAAAATTGGTTATTCTCGTATCATATTCTCTACCTCCCCTTGAAGTAACTCGAGTTTGTTGGATTTGCTCTTTACCTAGTGATATCACTATGAGTGTTGATTCAATGAATTTTCTTTAAACAAAAGGAAAGTATGAAAGTATCAAGCAGAGTACCCTATAACCTGACTCCGAACTACTCCTATTTCAAACATAGAAACAAAAAAATTGGGTAAACTAATAAGGGACATCCCAAAAAGGAATAGGACTAAACTAATAAAGACCGGAGGGAGCATCAAGTATCTCGGCTTGCAGGTGCCCAGTTTTCCCGGGTTTGAGTTTGGGTTACGAGTTGCCTTTTCAACTGCTCGCATATCTCTGA
Organism: Beta vulgaris subsp. vulgaris; assembly: GCF_026745355.1. Taxonomy (NCBI): domain Eukaryota; kingdom Viridiplantae; phylum Streptophyta; class Magnoliopsida; order Caryophyllales; family Amaranthaceae; genus Beta; species Beta vulgaris. The sequence goes on along the minus strand of NC_079202.1, from coordinate 10,325,257 downwards.
AACTTTGGGTACCTAGTTATGAACAGTGCCCACCAAGACTCCATTTGGCAACACGTGTAAGTCACCTTAAATGACTAGGTGCTAAAATGTTAAGTCAACTAAAATAAAATAGTCGTGTTTGGGGTAAGAATTTAAAAAAATTTAAGCTAAAAAATTGACTAAAATTGAATTGTTATTAAATATAACATCTCAATTTAAGGTGCTAAAAGTTTGAATCATCAGTTAGTGCCATTCTGGCTAGGGAAGGTCCAGAGAGACAATTGTTTATTTATTATGTAAGTAAATCCCTCGTCGACGTCGAAACCAGGTATTCATCATTAGAAAAACTTGTCTTGGCACTAGTTATTGCTTCCATGCAATACATGTAAAGACTAACGAACTATCCTATTAAGTCAATCTTGAGACGTCCATAACTGACATGAAGGATGAATTACTCTTAGTAGTTATGACATCATGTATCATCCCCAAACGATGATAAAATTACAAGCCTTAGCAGATTTTGTGGCTTGACTTCAGCCCACAACTAAAGGCGTCGGCACAAATTGAGGTAAGTATGCTAGATGTTAACACAGTTAATACGAAATGGGTGTTTCATGTAGATGGATCCTCGAATTTTCGAGGCGCCGGACTAGGTATACTGCTGAAGTTGCCACAAGGGGACACTATAGCCCGAGCTATTAGCTGTGATTTCAAAGCTACAAACAACGAAGCAGAATATGAAGCATTGTTAGCTGGGTTGACTTTAGCTAAAGATCTGAAAGCCACCAACGTTGAAGCCTACAACGACTCGTTGTTGATAGTTAGCCAAACCAAAGGAGAATTCGCCGCCAAAGAATCCAAGATGACGGCTTACCTGGAAGCGATCTAGTCAAAGGTAAAATATTTTGCAAGCTTTAACATCCATCAGATCCCAAGGCATCAAAATACGCAGGCGGACACATTAGCCATTAGATATTGGCTCGACTATGAGGAAATCAGGATTCAAGAACATAGTTAACATACCTATAGGTCACTTAGTAACGACGTCGATCGATCGATTAGCAAGCGACGTCGACATCAACGAAATAACAACGACACCGTCCACCAATTGGAAGGTGCCAATCATCTCATATCTCAAGGACGATATAAATCTAGACGACATACTACAAGCTAGAAAGGTACGCTTTAAATCTTCAATATATACTCTGATTGACGACATACTTTTTTGTAAGTTCATTGCAGAGCCTTACTTATCTTGCCTCGATGGCGACGAATGTAAACAAGTACTTCAAGAGATGCACGACGAGAGTTGCGGTAACCATTCAGGTGGACGTAGTTTATCCAACTGAACCTTGAGAACGGGATACTACTAGCCAACGTTGAGACGTGACGCCAATGAATACGCCAAGAAATGTGATGCTTGCCAACGACATGCTGCCATGTCTAATAAACCAACAGAAAAGCTACATCCAACTATTACCTCATGTCCCTTCATGAGGTGGGCAATGGATTTCGTCGGCAAGTTGCCTCAAGCGCCGGGCCAAAAAGTATTCATGTCAGCGCTGATGGATTACTTTTCAGAATGGATTGAGGTCGACTCATTCACCCAGGTACACGACAAAGAAGTTATTACTTTTATTTGGCGAAATATAATTTGCAGATTGGGCGTTCCGTTGGAGATAATCTGCTACAACGGCTCCCAATTCATCAGTACACCCACACGCAACTTCCTAAAAAAATGGAACATACAACCAAGTATTGTGACGCCGAGGTATCCACAGACCAACGGACAAGCCGAATCGAGTAACAAGTCAATCATCAAAGTTATTAAAAGGCGTCTAAAGGCAACCAAAGGTAAGTGGGCGGAGGAGATCCCGTCAATTCTTTGGGCAAACCATTATGTGGACGGAGGAGCTCCCGTCAGTTCTTCGGGCGGGGAGCAAGTTTTGTCAGATTTGCATGACGGAATTCCTCCATAACTTCCATCTCAACGGTGACTGAATCCGTTGACTTCTTTGCCAACGGTGCCCACGACCCTTGTTGCTTCAGTATAGCCCGCATCTTGATTTGCCACAAACTGAAACTATTCCTCCCAGTGAATTTTATCAATCTTCACATTCATCTCAAACATCTTTCTCACACAGATCAAACCCAAAGCTCTTGGTACCAATTTGTTATGACAGACGTGAGAGAGAAACAAATAATGAATGCAAGACAATGAAAATAAGACATCAGATTTACGTGATTTACCAATTTGACTACGTCCATGGACAGAGAGAGAATATTTTATTATGTGAGGAACAACCAGATTTCAGAGAGAATTAGACTTAGGGGGCGTTTGGTTGTTATGGGGTAAAGGGAATGGAATCAAGAAAGGGGTAGAGAGGGAAAGAAAAGCAAAACCCTTAGATGTTAAGTGTTGTTTGGTTGGTATAAATTCTTTTTCTTCCTTCTATCTCTCTTCCACCACAGCACCACCAGTTCCTCCTCCCTTGTAGTTCCACCGCCACCCTCTCCCCACCCAGTAGCGTCGTGAGCCGCCGCACCTCTCCCTCCTCTTCTCGCCGCCCGCCACCCTCTCCCATGCGTCGCGTCCTCTCGTTCCCCCTCCCCTGCGCCACGTCCGCCCGCCACCCTCGTACTCTTCTCCGCTCTCCTCCCCTGTTGTCGCGTCCGCACGCCACCCTCATACTCTTCTCCGCTCTCCTCCCCTGTTGTCGCGCCCGCCCGCCACCCTCTACCCTGCGTGGCATTTCCCCCGCAACCCTCGTACTCTTCTCCGCTCTCGTCCCCTGTTGTCGCGCCAACCGCCGCTGCTGTTTCCGCCAGCATGTCTCTAAAAACAGAGCATCAAACAGTGGTTGGGTTAGGGTTTTGGTGGTTGGGTTAGGGTTTTGATGGTTGGGTTAGGGTTGCCGGCGGGTGGGTGGTCAAAGAAGTGGTTGGATGGTGGCGGTTGGGTGGTGGCCGGTTAGTGGTGGTAATGATTGGGTTAGGTTGTGATGGTTTGGTGGTGGTGGTTGGATGGTCAAGGAGGTGGTCTATGGTGAGTCAAAGAAAGGGAATGTGAAACCTTTGGGGGGGGGGGTGTGGGTAATCAAATTAGAGGGATTTGAGGGTAATGAGGGGAAAGAAGGAGAAAAGAAACCTCCAAAACAAACAACATAAAAGGGAATCAAGAGGTTCCATTCCCTTTCCCTTTCCAGTTTCCCCCAAACCAAACGCCCCCTTAATTCGTAGTCTAAAACGATTAGGTTAATAACCTATTTTATCATCCACGTTAGAAAACGTGTTACCCGTAAAAAACGTCAATCCGCCCGACCGGGCGGTATTTCCCTTTTCCCAAATTCCTTGCGGGCCCGATCGCGCGACATCCGCCCGACCTGGTCGGGCGAGACGCCAAACCTGCGCTCTTACGCATTTTGTCGAACACCTTCAATACACTATTCAAGGCACTATTCTTACACACACTTCACACAAAAAAATACACTGGCTACTCTTTGATGATATACATGTACTTTACATTTCCAATAAAGTATACTATTTTACTCAAGTAAACAATCCTTGTACTTAGAACAATTATCTTAGGGTGTACTAATTGTCGTTCACTCTCAGCAACAATTGCATATAGTGGATTGATGGACTCATTTCCACACGCGGTCTTTTACCCACCTTCATTGGGGTTTTTCTGCATCAACACTTCTTTGTGTCGTTCCCCATTGATTCCCTTTTTGCATTTGCATAGCATACATCATATCAATCTGATTGTTGTCGTCCCATATCGAATCTTATCGTTTAGACAAAAATCAGCATAAACAACCTTTAACCTATCACGAAGAAATGATGCTCCTTGTTAGGAGAATTTCAATTTGGATAGTGTCTTGTGACCAACATATACCACGAAAATTCCCAAGAAGAACAGGATACGCAGCATCGTAAAGATGTTCAACTGCAAAAGGAAAAACAAAGGGTCAAGTAAAGAAAATTCCCAAGAAGAACAGAGAAACAGTTGCACAAATTTTAGGTAACCGGAGAGAGTTTAGCAGAGATCCACAAATGTATATAGAGAGAGATCAGTAATAGTGAAAAGTACATACCTGTAACCAGAAAAGCACATAAAAGCAAAGTATAGCAGCAATGCCAACATGAAAGAGTACAGCGTAAGTAGCCGCAACTCGTGATGCTGGGAAGTTCATTAGATTAACCCCAAGACGACACAACTGCAACAATTGATGAAAATCAAAGTGAGAGGTATAGTACACAACACATATCCAAACACCCAAGTCATACATCTATAGAAGCAACTGTTTGCTTTTTAGCCAATGAAGTCATATCATTGAGATAACCATCAACTAACAGAGGGTTCAGAAAATCAACTCACCCCAATTAAGAATCCTGCAAGTGGAACAAGGACAAGGACCAAGAAAGCAAGATATAGTTTCATGAGTGCGCACTTTTCTGCAGCTCTGAATATGTGTGTTATTTCTGGTTTAGGTGCGAACCTCAGGAGAGGATCGGTTGGCTGAGGAGGTGGACGAGTTGCCTTATTCGGTACTTTTGGAAGATCCAAGTCAATATGACCCAAGGAGCATAAGAATGAATTTTCCTGAAAGCATAAATTCAGAAGACTATAAAATTGTAAGTATTAAGCAGTCATATATAATATGAAAAGAGTCATATATAATTACCATGACAGCATCTCCAACAATTAGTTGAAGATTGTATTTGCCAGAAAGGTAGTACAGCTTGTCCATTAGTCCAAGGAAATCCTACAGTTAGATATCATAAGAAGATGCTTTCAGAAGCTAACATTCGTCAAGAAGAACAATATACATAAGTATACATAACCACGCCTAATAGATGACAACACAAAGCAAACAATTTATGAGTTCCAAAAGCCAACGTCAAACAATGGTTCAACAAAAGCACTACTAAGCAGCAGTATCAAGTTGGCCATATGATAAAGTAGCAAGAAAACTATGAAAGCAGCATGGACTGATAGAATACCAACAAGTCATTACTGCTTAAGCGGATCACTGAGTTCAAACTAAAAATTATGTATCAACACAAACTAATACCACCAAAGTGAAACATAAGAGCATTTGTTTTTCCTTTTTTTTCCTCTTTTGGGAGGGGTGTATATCTATTACTATTAGCCGGCGCTCATCTTGAGCATTGTTTGCGCAAAGAAACATGTATTTAAGATGATCATGATATCTCTCACAAAAGTAGCTACCTATTTCTGACCTAAGCTTAGGTAAATACAAATTTTTGTGATCTTATGCAGAAGATAAAGAGACTTGCAGATGACATGATATGCCTAAAGCAGTAAAAAAAACATACCAATATTATTTCAAACTCTTTTCCTGAGTTCCCAACTAAAAATACGTGTTCAATATTTGTCTCATGTCTCAACTTCAACAATACCTGCTGCTATCTCCATTAGCAAACAAAAAAAAAAATGATGCATTCTATAAAGTAAAAAAAAAAACATATTCAAAACCTGATTAGGTTCAAATGCATTCCCAAGAGGTGAGACCAGCTGAAAAGAGAGACGCAGCTTCTGGAGATGATTTGCTAACAAGGACACTGAACTTTCTGCAGACAAATTTAACCTGCAATTTCATCTTTCAACATTTAATACTTAATCACTGGTGAAAAATAAACAATTAAAGCATTTTCCATCCATTTCCCAGCAAATATGACGAGTTATATCCGAAGATGTAATGCGAGTGGATAAACACAAGGAGAATATTAAACATATAACATACACTAGACTTATTGACTAGTGAACAGATTGTACAAAGTAAGATATAAGTATGACCATATATATAACAGTTACATCTTCGAATTTTATAAGTTCACCAATAGTCAAAATAAGAAAACATTGGTTCAATATCGTAATCAATGTTTGGAGAACAGAACAAGGAAGATAGTTAATACTACTAAATGATCTCTAAACATCATTCTTAGAAATACAGAGGGTGGATGACTGATGAGGAACAATGAGATATCAACAAAAGAAATTATAAATAGCAAGCTTGGGACTAAAGTGACACTTAAATCCTATAAAAAAACAAAAAGTGACAAATAAGAATTATCACAAGTTTCACAAATTTTGTTTTATACTTACTTTTTAGGAGGCTCAACATTGCCAAGATCAGTATCAAGGATTGCTATTTCAACATTTTCAACTTTGATTTCTCCTGTGACATAAACTTCGAACCGACTTCGTCCTACCTGTTTATATCTACCCATATCATCTGAATAATTGAGAACAACCTAACCCCAAGTCCAGCAAAAAAATAAAGAAAAAGAAAAACAATAATGGTCAATCTCTGCACTAGCCCAATGAAAGATGTAACTAATTAGCTAAAAGTATAAAAGAATGACACCTTGAAATCAAAGATGTACTTTCCGACATCAAAATCTTTTGGAAAAGCATCTAATCCATGAAATTCACCATCATATTTTAAATCCTAATACAATAGTTATAGGCACATCAGTTACTAGTCGATGAAGAAATTCCAACTAGAAAAAAAATGTAGATACTTCCTCCGTTTCAAAATACTCACTACACTTTCCATTGTGGGAAGTTTCATATTACTTGGTACACTTCCTTTTTGGGCAATAAACTCTTTCTATCTCTCTCCTCCCACATGGGTCCCTTTTCTTTTTACTCTCTACCTCTCTCTTCTCCAAAAATTGCCTAGGAGTCCATGAATTGAGAAGTGTAGCGAGTAATATGAAACGGAGGAAGAATAATGCTGAAATCTGATAACATAAGCCAAATTTATTGAACACCTGATTTTCAAATGTAAGAGCAATTTCCGAATCGAATTTCCTTGCTTGTATGCTTTTCACTGTGAGGGGAGGTAGCCTACGCCCAAGTATAGGAATCACCTTAATCTGCTCAGATATATTACAATTTATGTAAAGATGGATAAAAAGATGAAACCCACCACTTCATGGTGAAGGAGTCGTGCTGCTATAGGGGGAATGTCATGCACCGACTTAAGAGACCTGGGTTACTCACTTACAAGAGAAGGGCAAAGCAGTAATTTCTAAGGAAGGGGGCAGAAAGAATATTACGTGGCAGAATTGGTTATAACAGAATGAGTGAATGTACAGAGGGAAAGAAGAATAAAAGGAGAGTGAAGGCTGGGTGATAGGTAGCTAATCATTAAGTGGGATTTGGAATTGGGAGAGTGGGGAGCCTCTCGAATGCTCACCAAAACTGTAGTTACCTTTTTGCTATCAATCTGAATCATCACCTTCCTCTCATTACTTGTGTTCTTATTTTCTTCATTTCATACTTGCTGTTGTGGGAATTGTATACTTGTGGGTGTTGGAATTTGCAGGTGGTTGAGGTAGATCATCACAGTTGGTATCAGAGCGGTCGCGCCGGGGAGGAGAAATGGCACCTCCGACATCGAACCAGAGGCTGGATGTCTTGGAGACACAGTTGACCCATTTGCAAAACTCCATCGCCGAACAAATATCCACATCTGTGGGAGCGGCTATGGAGGCGGCGAAGCTAACCATCGCTGAGCAGATATCGCAGCGGATGGAAGAGGTGCTGAGGAGAAGTAAGGAAGATCTGGAGGTTGCGAACTTCGGGTTAGAAGGGAGGATAGATCGAACGAGGGAAAACTTGGAGGGACTGTTGGAGGTGGCTAGGGTGGAACAAAACAAGTTCCAAGCGGAAGTTAGGGTGGCGCTGGAACAAATCCGTACAGATCCGACTAGGAGAATCGACCTTGGTGGAGAAGGCGACGGTGGAGATGTGCGTGGAGGAATGAACCGCAGGAGCGAGAATGAGGTCTTTGATGGGGGTGGAGATGACGGATGGCGAGGAGGAAACAGAGGGAGAGGCGGTGGAATCGGAACCGGAGGTAACTGGAAACACCGAAAGTTGGACATGCCTATGTTTGATGGGTCCGACCCGGATGGCTGGATTTTGAGAGGGGAAAGATTTTTCGACTTTTATGGATTAGTGGAGGGGGAGAAACTCGAGGCGGCGGTGGTTGCCATGGAGGGAGACGCGTTACGGTGGTATCAATGGGAGAACAAGCGGCGACCCTTCCGGTCATGGGAGAACCTAAAGAAGTTCGTGTTGAGTCAATTCCGACCCCTCAACGCCGGCTCGTTACATGAACAGTGGCTGGCCACCACCCAAACCACCACGGTTTGGGATTATCGGAGGCGGTTCATAGAAACTGCGGCACCGCTAGAAGGAATTCCGGAAGAGATTTTGATGGGTAAGTTCATACATGGGTTGAATGCTGAGTTACAGAGTGAGATCCGGGTTTTAAATCCATATAACTTAGATCAGGCCATGGAGTTGGCATTGAAGCTGGAAGAGAGAAATAGAGTCCATGGGGCTAAGAAGATTGGGCCTCGAACTGGGCCGTTTTCAATTTATAACCGAGGACCAAGTTCTCAGGTATCTTCTTATTATGGGCCATCTGGGGGAACAGCTGCTAACCTAAAGAGTTGGGCCTCTAACTCTAATGCCTCTCAACTCTCTGTTAATAACGTGAAACCCATGAGTCAAGTTAGTAGAGGACCTGGAGAAATGAGGAGATTAACAGAGAAGGAGCTACAAGAAAAAAGAGCCAAAGGGCTTTGTTTTAAGTGTGATGAAAAATGGGGAGTGGGCCATAGATGCCCAAGGAAAGAGTTGAGCGTGCTTTTCATGGAAGAACGAGAGGAGGATGACGCTGAAGTCGACGGGAGTGTAAGCGAAATTCCGTCCTCACCAACGGAGGAGATGCCTTTAGAAGTGTCATTAAACTCAGTGGTAGGGCTATCAAATCCCAAGACTATGAAGCTAGTTGGGAAAATCGGAGGGCAAGAAGTTATTGTCATGGTAGACCCGGGGGCCACCCACAACTTTCTCTCACTTACCACTATAGAGAAGTTAACGATTCCGGTAACGGAATCCGCGGAATTTGGGGTTTACTTGGGGGATGGGCAGGCGGTCAAAGGCGCGGGTATTTGCAAGGGTGTGTTGTTGCAATTACCTGGAGGTTTAGTGGTGGAGGAAGATTTTCTACCCCTCGGACTGGGAAACTCGGACGTGATTCTAGGAGTGCAGTGGTTAGAGACGTTGGGCACGGTCGTTAGTAACTGGAAGACGCAGGAGATGGCTTTCGAAATGAGGGGGAACAAATATAAGTTGAAGGGTGATCCTTCACTTGCACGATCAAAGGTGTCGCTTAAGGCCATAATGAAGACCCTCCGAAAAGAAGGCGGGGGTTTGTGGTTAGAACTAAATCATGTGCAGGTGACAGGACCCCTAACTGAGGACGAAAGCAAGGAGACCCAGAAGGTTCCAGATTTTTTACAAGGAGTTTTGACAAAGATGGCAAGTATCTTTGAGCCTCCTGTGGGATTGCCTCCAAGAAGAGGACACGAACATGCGATTGTGCTTAAAGAAGGGAGCAACCCAGTGGGAGTTAGACCATACCGCTACCCTCAATTTCAGAAAGACGGAATTGAAAGGCTGATCAAAGAAATGCTGGCAGCAGGACTTATACAGCCGTCTACAAGTCCCTTTTCGAGCCCGGTCATTCTAGTCAAGAAGAAGGATGGGTCATGGCGTTTTTGTGTTGACTACCGAGCTTTGAATAAGGAAACGGTGGCTGATAAGTACCCTATTCCGGTGATAGACGAGCTGTTGGATGAGTTGCATGGAGCAACAATTTTCTCAAAGTTGGATTTAAGGGCCGGGTATCATCAAATTTTAGTGAGGCCGGAAGACACCCACAAAACAGCGTTTCGAACTCATGAGGGGCACTATGAGTTTCTTGTCATGCCATTTGGGCTTACAAACGCGCCGGCAACCTTTCAATCCTTGATGAATGAGGTATTTCGCCCGTATTTACGCCGTTTTGTTTTAGTATTCTTTGATGATATACTTATATATAGCCGGAGTAAAGAGGAGCATGTGCAACATTTGGGATTGGTATTGAGGATTCTGGAGAAAAATTCCTTGTTTGTGAACAAGAAGAAGTGTGAGTTTGGGAAGGGAGAAGTAGCATATTTGGGGCATGTGATATCGGAGAATGGGGTGGCTATGGATGGGGATAAAATCCGAGCTATTGTGGAGTGGGAAATTCCCAAAAATCTCAGGGAGTTGAGAGGATTCCTGGGGTTAACGGGGTACTACCGCAAGTTTATACTCAATTATGCCCACATTGCGCGACCCATGACAGAGCAACTGAAAAAAGATAATTTCAAGTGGTCTGAGGCAGCTACTGAGGCCTTTGAGTGCTTGAAGACAGCCATGGTAACAGCTCCAGTGCTCGCTATGCCGAACTTTCAGTTTCCTTTTGTAGTGGAAACGGATGCTTCCGGTTACGGAATGGGTGCGGTTTTAATGCAGGGGGATAGACCTATTGCTTTTTATAGCAAACTATTGGGAGTTAGGGCACAACAAAAATCGGTGTATGAAAAAGAATTGATGGCCATCTGTTTTGCAGTACAAAAGTGGAGGTATTACCTCTTGGGGCGACATTTTGTGGTGAGGACGGATCAACAAAGCCTACGTTACATTACGCAACAAAGAGAGATAGGTGCTGAATTTCAGAAGTGGATGAGTAAGTTAATGGGGTATGATTTTGAGGTACAGTACAAACCCGGCAGCTCTAATAAGGTGGCCGATGCCCTGTCTCGAAAAACAGTAGGGAAGGTTGTGTTAGGAGCGATGGTAGCTGGGCTTGCGGTGGATTGGAAGAAGTTGGAGGAAGAAGTGGCTACGGATTCCTTTCTGACCCAGATTAAAAACGAGTTGCAGCAGGGCAGAGAAGTGCCACATTTCTCCCTAGTGGAGGGTAAGTTACTATTCAAAGGCAGGTATGTAATTCCTCCTGCTTCATTCGTCATTCCAATTTTATTAAGGGAGTATCATGATTCACCTATGGGGGGCCATGCTGGAGAATTAAAGACGTATTTGCGGTTAGCCTCGGAATGGTATTGGAAGGGTATGCGCCAAGAGGTAGTGCGGTATGTCCGACGTTGCTCTACCTGCCAGCAACAGAAAAGCTCCCAACAGCACCCAGGGGGGTTACTTCAGCCCTTGCCAATTCCATCACGTATCTGGGAGGATCTTTCTATGGATTTTATCGAGGGGCTACCGGTGTCGAAAGGGGTGGACACCATTTTGGTGGTGGTAGACAGGTTGTCTAAGTACGCTCATTTTCTCACTCTCCGTCATCCGTTTTCAGCACTCAATGTGGCAGAGGTGTTCATTGCAGAAGTGGTGCGTTTACATGGGTTTCCATCTTCTATTGTATCTGACAGGGATCGCATATTTCTGAGTATTTTTTGGAAGGAGTTGTTTCGCCTTCATGGAACCACTTTGAAGAAGAGCACCGCGTACCATCCTCAAACTGATGGTCAAACAGAGATTGTTAACCGGAATCTGGAGACATATCTTCGTTGCTTTGTAGGGGGGCATCCTAAGGGCTGGGCGAGATGGCTACCATGGGCTGAATTCTCCTATAACACTTCTACTCATACCTCCACCAAGATGTCTCCATTCAAGGTGGTTTATGGCCGTGATCCGCCCCCATATCATGAGGTCTCCTAAGGGTAGCACTCCGGTGGGTAGCCTTGAGGCAATGCTGCAGGATAGGGATGCCATGTTGGATGATTTACAAGTCAACCTCATGCGAGCTCAACAGCGCATGAAATATTTTGCAGACAAGAACCGCACTGAAGTGGAGTACCAAGTGGGAGATTGGGTGTTCCTAAAGCTGCAGCCATATCGGCAGAAATCCCTAGCCAAGCGATCCTTTGAGAAGTTGGCACCACGTTTCTATGGTCCCTTCGAAGTAACTCAACGCATTGGCCCTACGGCCTACAAGCTACAGCTGCCATCCACAAGCAAAATACACCCAGTTTTCCACGTTTCGCAGCTCAAGAAGATGGTAGGCAGTGCTCCAGTGTCCCCCACTATTCCACCCCACATTAGTGCTGACTTGGAGTTCATTGGAGACCCGGAGGAGTTATTAGATGTGAGGAAGATTCAGCAGGGCCAGCATTCACAAGTGGAGGTTTTGATCAAGTGGCAGGGGTTACCTCTTTTTGAGGCCACTTGGGAGGATATGCACTCACTTCATCTGCGTTTTCCTTCCTTCCACCTTGAGGACAAGGTGAAACTTTGGGGGGCAGGTATTGTCATGCACCGACTTAAGAGACCTGGGTTACTCACTTACAAGAGAAGGGCAAAGCAGTAATTTCTAAGGAAGGGGGCAGAAAGAATATTACGTGGCAGAATTGGTTATAACAGAATGAGTGAATGTACAGAGGGAAAGAAGAATAAAAGGAGAGTGAAGGCTGGTGTAGTAGCATGATAGTAGCTAATCATTAAGTGGGATTTGGAATTGGGAGAGTGGGGAGCCTCTCGAATGCTCACCAAAACTGTAGTTACCTTTTTGCTATCAATCTGAATCATCACCTTCCTCTCATTACTTGTGTTCTGATTTTCTTCATTTCATACTTGCTGTTGTGGGAATTGTATACTTGTGGGTGTTGGAATTTGCAGGTGGTTGAGGTAGATCATCACAGGGAAGTATAGAGGTGATATCTGATGTGAATTAAATAGTAAAGAACATGTGATTCATAGCCAAACAAAGATATCAAGTACTTATTATTTGTAACACAAGCAGAAATCGTATCCAGCTCACTGAGACACAAAACATATTAAAGCGTTTGCAGAATAAAAGTAGATCTAATTTGTTTCCGGCTCCTTTTCCAGAAAGGGAAAATACACGTGGTCGTAAAGTACCAGTTAAGAGATGTTGAAAACATCATATACGAGAAACTCCACAGGGGAAAATTGAGGGACCAAAAGCATTGTCCTATAAAAGCCCACAACTCAGTTATACATTCAAGAGACTTATTGGGTACAAAAACTACATAGTAGTCTTACTGGTTTTAGCAGGTTATAGATATTGATGCAGGTCACACCTAAATACTGATTTAGCATTAAGAAATCATACAGGAGCTCCGACCTCAAATGCATATACTGCCTGGAAATAACTGTCTCGCGTTATCCTCGAAGAGGTGTAAGTGGTTGGCTAGAGTCTTTATCCTATTCAAAATAGTTGGATTGGCTCTGCTGGAGAAAGTTTGAACTAACTTTGGACTCAATATTTCATATCTTTTTACCTATGTCAAAAATTAAATGTGAGACAGTGAGTGTGGGACTCTCTCTCTCTATCTAGACAAACACAAAACACAATACCCCTAGTGCTCTGGTTTGAAGTTTGAACAACAATAATCATAAATTCCCTTTAATTTTCTTGATTGGAACATAGGAGTAGATATAGAAAGAACCAAGAAAATAAGCAAATAGAGCTTGTTGTTATCACCTAATGCCACCAAAGTTGCATTATTTGAAGAGGGCATGTGGGCTGGAAGTCCATCACTACCACGTTACATTTTTACACGTTCATCTCTCTCCTTCCCCTCTCCCCAAAAACGCGTATCATACATAAAGCATTTTGCACATTGCTTGCATCAATTTGACATCCTTGCCCGTTTTTAACATCCTCCTTCTTTTGAACCCTCACACATGCCTTGATTGTTCCATAAACTTTGGCAATGAGATAAAAGATCAAAGTGAAGAGGTGGGTGGGGATATAACTTCAGGAAAAAAAAAATGACATACCATAAAAGGGGATGTATACTTCAAGATTGAAGTAATGTATATACAAGTAGAACAAATTTCTTATCAGAGTCCACAAATCCAATTTTTCTTAATATTTGATCATTTAAGTTTAAAGGCTAATACAGACTTTTTCACTCAGGTTTAATCCAACTAGTTTCAGTGGGACTAGACTTTGGAATTTATTAATAGATATATTAAAGTACTAAAGAGAAGAGCATTACGCCCACAGTCAGAAATGTAAAGAAATTTACATGATAATTACATGAAAGTAAAAACAAAGACAAATCAAAAGCAACTTGTAGAATTTGAAAGATGAAAGTGGCAATGCTACCTTGAGCCGGTCACTTCTAGACAAAGATAACACCGTAGGAAAGCGATTGAAGAACAATTCAGTAGGCACCCTGCCCACAAAAAAAAAAAAACAGCAAACTTGCCACATTTGATTGAAGTACAAGTCACCGAAATCTATGATGCATCAGGGGGTGAATATAAAAACAAATTGAAATTATTAGGAAAAAGTTTTATGATATTTTAGAAATATGGAATACAAACATTTTAAGAATGCCAACTGTCCAGGGTTTTGCAATAAGAGGTGCTGGTCAATAGATGTTTATTCTATCCCAGGTCAGCTTCCTGCTAGGGTCTAACACAGGTGTTAAGGGAAAATAGTATGGGTCAGTCATTTGTGTATTAGTTAAGGGAAAAGAGTAGGGGTTACTAAACTTTGGGAGTAAAAGAAGTAAGAAAAAGATGAGATTATATGCATATGGGATGGTGGGTTTTTTCTCCAGTTTAAACAAGAAGAAGATTACCTTGGGATGGACCATTATATAAATGATGTCAAACCAAGCCTTGCCTTTCTCATTTATCCATCTTTTATTGCTTTCTTAAGATCCATACATACAGTTTCACCATGATTTTTAGAGCGTGGCTTATATTATACATATGGCTTTTAAATTAGTAATGTTTTAGGTCTTAGCATAGGTTTCAAACTGTGATAAGGTTATCATGAGTTGTTTACTTGCATTGGTTCATCTAAATGGTATTTACATAAACTTGCACATAATTTTGCTTTTGCTTCGTTGTTTGTGGATCACTTGCCTAGCATAGCAAAGCCCACATGCACATAACTAACAAGTGTTTAGTAGCTGCACGCCTGCACGAGTATTCCTAATTAATAAGTTGTTTTAAGTTTAAGATCATTCCAAAGAACGCCCAATAAGTAGGAGTCATATTAGAAAGAAGTCGAAAATACAAGATTACCCTATACAATTTTCAATTTTTGTGTGCAGCAACGGGCAAGGATAGCTCAACTATCTTACTTGTATTTCTCTTAGTTTTTTTTCAATCTAAGTTTTACAAGCCCACTTAGACACATTCAAACTCGTAGATGTCAACTATCTTAGTTGGATAAAGTCTTAGGAGGTCGTTCCCAAGACCTACCGTTAAATCTTGTTTACAGTATTCGTCCTTGTGGCTCTCTCTATACCAAAAAAAAAAACACACATTCAAACTCAAATAACCAATCTGAACTTGTTACGAGAAGCGACTAGTATATTTGTTCCTCCGCAATTGGAACTAGGAATTTCTCTAGTACAGAAGCTAATAGACCGGTAAACACATGAATGAGATAATCTAATACTTCTATTTACCCTAACCTTAATCCATTCCTTTCTTGTAAATTTGCATATCCGGATGCATTGAACTAAATAGAAAAACTAAGCCAATGAAACAACATGAATAGAAAAGCATCACCTTCGGCGTTCTACTACCACGGGATCTAATCCCACGTGTTGGGATATTGCACCATAGACTATGTGCCTCTTATCTACAAGAAAGCAATGATACCAATAAAACTCAGGAGAATAGACTTTTGATGTTGTGTAGTTTATGAATCACGACACCATGGAAGTCCAGGTATCACTTCACAACAGGCAGCCACAAAGATGGAAAAATGATTAATAAACTCTTGTTGATGATGTAATGAACTTGTATTGTATCTTTTAAAAAAAAGTAGATCCATCTATATATACTATTTCAATTTCTTTTAAGATGCAACATTTGACTATTTTAATCTACTCATAAAAAAGACAAATGTTGCGTAAAAAACAGAGAGTATTATTTCTGTTTTAGAATCAAGACGGTTACTTTTGAGAAATGGACTTTTGTTATTTGAAAGGGATCTCAATCACTCACTCTATTCGCAATAACTTTCACATTTAAATTAAACATAAAACAAACTCTACATATGCATATATTTTTTTGATCCATATGAGCCACGAAAGCTGTACAAAGTATAAAGAAGGAGATGGGAATTTGAACCTGTGACAGCACCTCAATCTTAATCACTAGGCCAAGATATCCTTGGTGCATATGTTAAAGCAATTGTGAAAATTCCAATTTTAATAAGGGTCAAGTTTTATTGCGAAACAGATGGGGTATCTATTATCTAAGAAGCGAGTAGAAACGATGAAAGGGCGTGTTTTTCACTGCAAAGCGTGGATGGTGGACTAGAGACCACCTTCCTCTACGTGGTCCTGCTCCAAAACCCATAGCGTGGAATATCAAAAGCAATCTTGAAGAAAAGGAAATATATTAAAGAAGCAAAATGGTAATCTAGTACCACGAATTACGGTTGATAACTTCCCAAAAATTGCAGCAAATCACTCCCACAATAACATCAAATTAAACCTCTTTTTTAAAATAAACTATTATTTATTAGTTTTTGTTTTGGAAAACATTGTTTAAGAACACTCTAATGAACCTATAATTTAAATATAAAAGAACATATCTATTCAAGAAAATAACATAGACAATAATGAAAAGAGCATACAATTTAAATTTAAAGAACATACTTTGTATCTAAAAAGAACATCTTTAAATAAATAAAAATATGAGCCATGAAAAAAGAACATATAATTAAAAATAAAAGAACATATAGTTAAACATAAAAGAACATAATATAAAAACATACAAATTATAATAAAAGAACATATTTTTTTTAAAAAAAAAAACTAGAAGATGTCAAATTAAAGTGTAGAAAAATATTTTATTACTCCACGGATTTATCTTAGTAATATTATTATCGCAACTATGTAGATAATAGTTTCCTTTTTTGAATTAATGTTTTTTTTCTAAACTTTTTTTTTAAAAAAAAATCAAGATGGTTGCTTAAATTTAGGAGGTGCTTTTATTTAAACTTTTCCTATTGTAGCCTTTGACATGTGTATTATATGCGTTTAGTTTGCTTCCTTCTGCGTTTTGGCTCGGGACCATATAGCTCTATGTGGTCTCGAGGCCATCTTCATAATTGCGATAAAAAGAATCAAAAACCCTATCCGGGTCATTTTTGCAAATCAACTATCTTCCTACAAAAATTGGGAACAAAAAATGAAGTAAGCGATATTTAATCGTGAGATTACGATTTACTATCAATCCCTGCCACCTGCAATTCCTCTCAAGGAATAATTATGTTCCTGATATATATAAACCAACTATAACAGTGCGTTTGGTTCATTTTTAGTAAAGGAAAGGAAGAGAAAGGAAGGGAAGAGTAGAGAAAAGAATGGAAGAGAAAGGAAAAAAACAACTTCCCATGTTTGATATAAATTTTCACTTTCCTTCCAAGTTCCCCCACTTTTGGGAGGAAAGGAAAGTGAAATTTTATTGAAGAGTCTTTCCTTCTAATCAATCAATCAATCAATCAATCAATATATAAAGGAGGAACTTTTCGGGAGCATAGAGCGCGCCACCTAGGATTGTCACGTCATCTTATTAATTTACAAATAATAAAATATAGATAATAAAATATAGAGATAATATAGATAATAAAATTTAGAGATAATAAAAAATTATTGCCACGTCATCTTATTAATTTATAAATAATAAAATTTAGAGATGTCATCTTATTAATTTATAGATAATAAAATTTAGAGATAATAAAGATTTAGAGAGATAATAAAATTTAGAGATAATGACGTCATCTTCTTAATTTATAGATAATAAAATTTAGAGATGATAAAAATTTAGAGATAATAAAATTTAGAGTTTGAGAGATAATAAAATTTAGAGATAAATTTGAGAGATAAGACTTTATCT
Source organism: Beta vulgaris subsp. vulgaris (assembly GCF_026745355.1). NCBI lineage: Eukaryota > Viridiplantae > Streptophyta > Magnoliopsida > Caryophyllales > Amaranthaceae > Beta > Beta vulgaris. The sequence continues at coordinate 10,307,499 of NC_079202.1, read as the reverse complement.
ATTTCAATATTTTTTATTTTTTTATTAGAAATATAAAACATATTTTCATATTATTTCAATTATTTTTTTCTGTTTGCGTTTCAATTGCTAAGAAATATCTACTACAACAATATATTCAAATGATGAGAATCGAATTTGTTTCAACTGGAAAAAAAAAATCAAAGTAAACCTCATCAAAAATATCTCATGGTCATATCCCAGATAAATTATCTAATTGCAACGTCATCTTATTAATTTAGAGATAATAAAATTTAGAGTTTGAGAGATAATAAAATTTAGAGTTTGAGAGATAAGAGTTTATCACTCTACGGCTATGATTCACTCTACTATAAATATGCATGTTTAGCTAACAATTGACCATTTCCATATACTTACAACACTACAACTTACAACAATGGCTCACCAATATTCTGATCCATACTTATCACGAGAAGCAAGAAAAAGACGTCGAACGATAATTAACCCAGAATTTATTCAAGGTTATACTCTATCATACCTATAATGGTATGAATTTTACTAGCTTTATGAATCAACTATGCAAATCAGAATCTCTTATGCAATTTCATAGCCAATAATCCATCTAACTATTAACATAAAGTAAAGGTAATATTGACAATTAAAGTTGTTTTTTTTTTACTAAAAGTTGATTGGTCCAAATAGATAATTAAAACTGCCCAAAGTGGTGATTATTGCAATGGAAAAGGAACAAATGAAGTATGTAAATCAAATCGTGTTGAAAAATCTCATTTTACAGTCACACAAAATCAATAATGTTAAGAAAAAATAACAAAAAAAATATATAAAAAACAACCCGTGCAACGCACGGGCTTCAAAACTAGTTCCTTCCATTTCCTTTAACTTAATTTCTTTTTAATGAACCAAACATTGGAAAGTAACAAATTTCCTTCCACTTCCTTTTCTTTTCCTTCCAAATCCTTTCTACCAAACACGCTGTAAATGATGTATTTTAATTTTTAAGGGTGTATTGACTGTATTCTCTTACTCTTATCCTTAAGAAAAAATAAGTTTCATGTTTGAATAGTATGAACGTAAAGTAAATTAGGACTGATGAGGTTCAATTCAAAAAAATCTCAAATGTTAAATATAAAAATAGTCAATTAATACTATAATAATAATAATAAAAAAAAAAAAAAAATAATAATAATAATAATAATAATAATCACTTCAAAATAATAATAATAATAATAACAATAATAATAATAATAATAATAATAATAATGACAGTATCAGTACCTGTACCCAATATCCAATAACCATACCAATAACAATAATAATTATTTATTATTATTCAATATACAATTTTATATAATGTTGATCAAATTATGTCTCTAACAGGCAGGTATAATTTATGTGCCAAAACGTTTGCATGCAACATCTATATATAGGAATATTTTAAGTGAAAGTATTGGGTCAGACCGTCTGACGTATTGTTTACTGTCAGACGGGCTGAGCCCAATACATCTTCTCTCTGCTTCACTTTTTAGGTCACATTCTCTGTCCTCTTTCTTCTTCTTCTCTGGATTTTCATATAATCCACCCAATTTCGATTCTTGAGCTGCAATAATTTCATAATCTTCTTTTATAATCCCAATTTATCGTTTCTTTCTTCTTTTTTTTTTCTCCTTCTTCAACTTCTACAACCTTTTTTTTCTCTGTATTTGTGGAATTTTTCTGTTGTTGTTTCAATATGCAGTTAGGAGGTCCCTCATGGATAGTACCTCTAAGAAGAAGAGATGCAAGAACAGCAAATCGTACTTTAGCAAACCAAAACCCTCCACCACCATCTGCCAATCTAACTGGCCAAAATGGGCTTATCGAGTTATTTAGCAGACATAATTTAACGGCCAAGGATATGACTGTCCTCTCTGGAGGCCACACTATCGGCCTTGCTCGCTGCAGCAGCTTCCGCCCCCACATCTACAACAACAAGAAAAAAATCAGCTAAGAGGAATGATGAAGAAGGAGAAAGTGAGAGAAAGCAGAGGTTAGTGTTTTGTTTTTCAGTTGGATTTTGTTTTGTTTCAGTTGGACTTTGTTTTCTTTCAGTTGGACTTTGTTTTATTTCAGTTGGACTTTGTTTTGTTTCAGTTGGACTTTGTGTTTCTTTCAGTTGGACTTTGTTTTGTTTCAGTTGGACTTTGTTTTTTTCCAGTTGGACTACTTGAAAAAAAATGAAGACTACCTGAAAAAGAATGAAGACTACCTGAAAAAAAATGAAGACTACCTAAAAAAGAATAAAGACCAACTGAAACCCAAAGTAAGTCTAACTGAAGTACAAAAACCAACTGAAAAAAAAGAAGACTAACTGAAAACAAAATGAAGACTACCTGAAAAAAATGAAGACTACCTGAAAAAAATAAAGACCAACTGAAACCCAAAGTAAGTCTAACTGAAGTACAAAAACCAACTGAAAAAAAAGAAGACTAACTGAAAACAAAATGAAGACTACCTGAAAAAAAATGAAGACTACCTGAAAAAAAATTAAGACTACCTGAAAAAAAATTAAGACTAATTGAAAAAAATTGGAAGCACCTGAAAGTCGTCCGACCAAAGATTATGGTCGGACGAGTCCGACACAATACGTTCTCATATTTTAAATAGTTGTTGGCTCGCTAAGATTGGGCCGAGTTAGATTATGTATTTAACTGGATCGTAATGGAATCTCGACGTACAAAAGCAACATATTTAGTTTGGCCGCTATACGAGCCGATCCAATGGATTAAAAATTTCATTTTTCTTAAAAAATTAGCTAATAGTGAACAATTACCCCCGTTTGATAAACAAATATTATACGGTAATAGATTAGTAAACAAATTTGAGGCAAGTGAAACCTTAACATGGTTCACCTTGGGTTTGATTAATTTTTATCGAGTCTAAACTCAAACTTGGACTACCCTCAAACTTGAAACTAAGGATTAAGCTCGGTTTGCTGAGGATAATTGAGTTTTGAGCTGATTTTGGAACTCGACTAGTTAAAACATGTACCAACAACAAGCCCTATAAGATTTTAATATTGTTGTTAATCGACTTTATATTAATGTTTCGTTTGGAAAAGTTGTATTCAAAATCCCCCTATCTTTATCATTCAGTTGATCATTTAGGCTTTGCTGTAATAAATTATATATTATTGTCATAAAAAATGTATTTTGTTTCTTATATTAATGAGCGCACGAGCTTGCGAGCCAAACACCTATGAGTTTGAGTTTGGCTTGTTTATTATTCGAACTATAATTTTAAACTCAAGTATGGCTCATCAACAAGGGAAACGAGCTCAAATTGAACTTTTACCAAACCGATTCTGAACTGTTCATGAATAATTATGCTCTTGATTCTTGTCCACCCGTAGTTGCGAGTTTTAAATAGAGTAAGGTTGGTGAGTGACTGCACATTTACTAAAGCGCAAGAAGTCAAAAAAAAGTTGACGAGAACAAACCTCAAAAAGACATAAAACACAAGACGTTCTCATTTATGACCGCAAGCATAGTCACTCGAAATTTGCTATCTCTGCAAATGCTAAGAACACAGGAAAAGAACACCTTATCAGTTATCGCAACTTCTCACTAACCCAATTACCCAAAACCAAATACGGTGTGAATCCTTCATAATACATTGCAAAAGCATAAAAATGCCAAGAAAGCTTGTCATTCTCAATGGTGTGCTTCCTCCTCTTTTCTCTCCTCCTCCTCCTCCTCCTCATTCTTTCCCTTTTAAGGGTGCTCATATTGATAGGAGTTGAATGAATCAGACCTTGGATGATGTAGTGATTATCCCTAATTAGTCTAGAGATAACCAACAATAAAAGAGGATATTGAAGAACTAATTCTAAGATTATAGTATAAAGAGAATGAAAACAATAGGATAATAATATCTATTCATCATGTCCCTTTCTGGAGTTACAGCTTGCTTAAATAGCTTTACAATCTCACTACATGGATTTAATTAACAACAAAAAAAGTTGGAAATGTTGACAAGGACAATCCGAACTATAGTCCCTCTGACAAAAATAGTCTCAACTTCAATTTAATATTGAGTTGTCCCGACATTAGAAGGTGTTATACAAAAATGGTCCAGGTTAACAACTAATTGGTTAAAGAGGTTAAAGAAAAGATTCTTTTACTATGTTTATTTTCCTATCTTCTTCCTCCTCTTTCTCTCTCCTCCCTCCTTCCTCCCCTGTCCCCTCCTCTACCACCCTCCTCCTCCTTCTCTTCTTCCCTCTCCTCTACTACCCACCCCCTCCCCTGCCACCCATGCCTTACCACCCCATAACTTTGCTCTCTTACTACCCCGAAATACCCCATCCCTTGTGCGAAGCTCATCCTTGCCAAGTGCCAACTATCCCCCTCCCCTCCCACCGCGAAACACCCCCTCACCTGCCTTCTTCGAAACTGCTTTACCTTATTTTATCTACTCTCTTTTAATAATTTTATCTGTTTTGTGCGTGTAAGTGCATCATCTCTCTCCCTTTGTTTTCAGTTGCAGCGTGCTGCTATTTCATTAAGAAAGTTACGTCCATGATCATTTTGAAAAAATAATATCATTATGATTTTCCGATAATATTCATATTTACAGATCATGTGAATATGATTATATAAGCAGAAAAGGGAGGAAGTAGCAGGTAGAGGACGAGGTTTTGGAGGAGGTGGGAGAGGAAGTCGGAGGGCAGGGGATGGGGTGTTGGGGCAAGGTTGGGGGTTTTGGAGGGCGGGGGCGAGGGCGAGGGCGAGGGCGAGGGCGAGGGCGAGGGCGAGGGAGGTGGTTCGATGGTTGGGAGGGGTTTACCTATTGTAGCCTAGGACCGCTTTAGCAAGAAAGTGTAGCTACAATCCCTCTAACCGTTGCAATAGTCCTTTAGCAACACTTTTTAAGCTGTTGTCAATGGATGGCGCTGCTAAAAACCTATTGCTAACAAATTGTTTTTTATGGCAATACTAGTTTAAAAAACGTTGACAAAGATATTTATAGTGACTTGTTATCATATTATATTTGTGTATATATTACAAGCAATTATCAAAGTTAATTGTGTGAATAGTGTCGAAGTACAAAGGTGTGTATATCAAAAAGAAACGAATGAAGTATCTAAGATACAACTTTGGATTGGAGACTATATCCCATATATATACAAGCGGCCAAAAAACTAATGAAAACATTGATTATTGATTATATTTATATAAATGGATATTCTAAACCTATGAGGAGAATATTTTACATATATTTTCTATATATCAATCAAACTATTTAACAATCACTAAATCAACTGACACTAGAAAACTCTTACAAATGACTACAAATCACAAAAACAGATAATATATATGCACCCAGTTCCATACACCTGCTTACAATGATGAAAAACAACATGTCTTAAACATGGCAAAGAAGTTGTAGCACTAGACAGACTTGACAGTAAGGCTATGTTCAGTTCACCTTATTTTTGCTTATTTCAGATCTAATCAGATCAGATCAGATCAGAAAAAATAAGTTCAGATCAGTTCAGATTATGCTTATATTTAAAAATCACTATATCTTTCATTACATATTAGTAAAAATTATAATAACTGAATATTAATAAATTACTCACTGAAACGAATCAAACAAGACCCCACATGACTATTTTTTTTCTTATATATTGAGAAAAATCTAAAAGATAAGATCTTGTTATCAGATCAGTTCAGATCAGATCAGATCAGATCAGAAAAAATAAGTTCAGATCAGATCAGATAAGTTCAGATCAGAAAATTTCAGGTGAACTAAACATAGCCTAAAAGGGTTCAATGACTTATTATAATTCAACACACACTTCCGCATTATGCGGAAGTGGTATTAACCCCTGTTTACTGAAAAGTGAGATTAGGTCCCTTAAGTTTCACTTGTAGTCATTAATCCCTCACAAGTTTATCCAAATATGAGATAAAACACTTATTAGAATATTTAGCCATTAAAGTAAACTTTTATATATACCCCATAAAAAAGTAATTTTTTTATACTAAGACATCTAGCTCTAAATATATACAACTTAATCTTTTGGGTTTTGTTTTCTTTGTTTGTTCATCTTCACAAGACCCCAACTATCGGGGGTGTTTGGCAATTAGAGTTAGAGTTTTGACTAGTCAAAAACTCTAAAAGAGGTGTTTGGTAAAAAATAGTTTTAGCGAGAGTTTTGAAATAAAAACTCTTAAAATGAAAAAGCTCCTAATAGGAGCTTTTTCTTTAGAAGATTAGGTAAAAATATGTTCATTGACTTTTTTGCCTCTAAAAATAATACTACACATGTGTATTAAAATGTCTATAAATGTCTTTTCACACAAACAAATAACACTAAGCTATTAACAATTAGTTAATTGTTACCAAACACATCTATAAAAAAAGTCGTCAAATCAGGTACACAAAAAGTTAAAACACTAACATCAAACTCTAAACTCTAACAACTAAACAAGGCCATCATCTTTTTTATTAAGCTCATCTCCACTTTCTCTTTCCATGCTTGCTCAAGTTTTTCTTCGACCCCTCTCTCTCCTCTGCTCTTTCCTGTCTTCTTCATTTGGAATTTCAGACATACTCTTTGCGTATCCGAGCTACATTTCTGAATCGAGCTTTCAATTTGATGCTTGTGAACTAATGATAAGTCAGTTGTTATAGTCAATAATTAGAAGAAAGAAAGAAAATTTGTGTTGCTAGGCCGTCGAATCTGCTAGCCGACTACTCTAATGGCTTTTCAGATTTTCCTTAATTTTAGTTGCTCATATATGGTTGATATTGAAGAATGAAGATGGGTGATTGCAATTGTTATCGCAAGGTCCAACTCACAATGAATTTGATTTTGAGTTTCTAAAGGAGACACAACTGGAGAGCCATACTCAATTCAAACCAATATATTTGTAAATGGAGAGGGCAATAGAGAACAAAGACCTAACCTTTGGTTTGATCCTCACAAAGATTTCCACAAATAACTCCTTGCTTTGCACTCCTATTTGAGTGGCGTATGAAGAGAGAATTACTATTGGATACCTGTTTGAGTTGAGTCAAAAGCCATGAAAGATGAGAATTACATAGTGATAGAGCATAACTTGGCTAGCAGGCTAGGCTATGAGGAAGAAGAGATATCGCACGTTTCTTTTTTAAAAAGTTTATGTATGTTTCTAGTGTATATGTATAAGTTATGTATTTACGATATTTTAAATCATCATAAATGATTTTCAGATTTCTTTCCCAAGTATAAAAAATACTTTAGTAAAGAAAAAATTGGTTGAATGACCACAACTAAAACTTAAGAGACCTAATTTTACTTTTGGGTGGACCTAATGGGCCTAATCACCACTTTACCCCTTTACCATTAATAGCAACCTCACGACGGGCAACTAAGTCGGCAACACAATTACCCGACCTCCTAATGTGATTACAAGAGATCACATCAAAATAGTTTTTTTTAGACACTTAATTTAATTAAACAAAAGGAAAATAGGGGCAACCCCTACATTATCTTTGCTAATGGCATTACACTAGACATGGCCAATCGTGCGGGACCATCTAGCCCATCCAATCCAGCCCATCTTGTGGGCCGTGTGGGTGGAGCTCGCGAAAAGCCTAGTCCAACCTTTCTAGAACCGTGAAATTGGTGGGTGCACTAGTGGAAAAAACCTTATCTGTCACTTAGTAACAGATGCGGTTTTTACAAAACTGCATCAGAAAATCAAATAAAAAATGGAAAGGAAAGTTGAGAGAAAAATCTGATGTGGTTCTCATGTAGACTACATCAGATTAAAAAACTGATGCAATTTTATTGAAATCCGATGCGATTCCTGGGACCGCATCAGATTTTCTTATTTTCCTTAAAGAAAAATCGGAAGCTCGTGGCCCATTTCTTTCCCTTATAACCCCAACCCATTTCCCTTATGCGCCTTCTCTCTCTCCTCACTCAACCCTGATCCCTCCTCCCTCTCAAACCAAAGGCGCCCTCTTCTCACTCTCCTCCCTCAACACTCAACCCTAATCCCTCCTCTCTCTCTCCTCTTCAGATCTTCTCTTCCCTCCTCCCTCTCAAACCCACGTCACCCTCAACGAACACCGCAACAATGCACCAACTTCATCACCTTCTCGTCGAATTCATCGTCGTTCATCATCGAATCCATCGTCGAAAGGATAAACTACGTACGAACGTTGAATTCATCGTCGAATCGAAGACATCATCTTCACCACATATTTTCATTTCGATTTTTTTCGATTTTTTATCACGAAACGCCATCGATTTATCGATTTTTTATTTCGTTTGTTCCTCTTTGTAATTCGTATATAGTGTAATGAAATTCGTTTTGAATTTGTATAATCTAATTTATTTTTTGTCTGTATAAATATTTTTCTTTAACTTAGTTTGCAGATCTGTTTTTTTTTCGAATTTTAATTTATTTTGTTAATGTTTAATTGCTGTAAATTCGCCCTTTTTATTGATTAATTTCGTAAAAATTATTTAGTTATGGTTTTGGTTGTTCACCCATGATTGTTGCTGTTGATACGTCGTTGCAGTTGTTGATTGTCACTATTTTTTTAAAAAAAAACCCTTCCCATACTTTCTGATGCGGTCCTTTCAAAACCGCATCAGTATTTAACGAATTTGATGCGATTTTGCACCGGATCAGAATATTTCTCATAGCTGATGCGGACCAAAACCGCATCAATAAACCCAATTTTGACCACTTCAGATGGGCTTTTTTCAACTAGTGGTGGATTGTGGGCCGAATTTTTTGAGCCCAACTCACAAAAGCACGCCACTAAAACCGCCCAATCCGGTCCACGAAATCGGTCAAGGTCGGCCCATTAACCAAATCAACCAAGCCCAAGTAATTATTCAACCAAATTATATATATTTTTATAAAATTGTATATATATATTGATCAAATTGCATACTAGTATATTATAATTCAATCAAATTCAAAAATAATGAAATTATTTATATTAAGAATTAAATATATTTTTTTGAATTAATTTTAAAGGTTTTATGTAACAATAATAAATACTTTCAATAATTTTGAAAAAAATATAAAAAATTTCTTATGTCTGACCATTAGTCCGGTCCAGTCTGCTAGACCCACAAACCGCCATAACCGCTCTCTGAACCGTGAAAACCGGTAATAGACCGGTATGGGTCAAGATTTTTCAGCTCGTGGACCAGCCCGCCCAAACAGTAAATTTCACGCTCTGCTCCTCGGCCGTGAAATCTCAGCCCGACCCTCTAGGGCTCACGGACTGGCATGCCCAGCCCACACCATTGGCCATACAACATCTCCGATATTTTAAATGTTAATTTCTAAAATATGCTTAATTTAATGATCATTAGGCAGTGGCGAAAATACTGTCTATCGGAGTAATACTTTCTAACCATAATAAAAGGTTGTCTAATTATCATAACTAAAGGTTAGTTCTCCAAATATCATCCAAAGTGAGGTTATAAACCTCTTACAACCCATGTTATCAAAATGACGAAATTCTGAATGTCATAAAGAGCATGATAACAAAATATCATAATTCCTATCTCTCACTCTAGCCCGTTAACCACCCGAATTCATTAGCTTTCTTCACCTGCAAAATATATATATAGGGGTCCACAATCAGTGGGGAGCAACTAGCAGTTCTCCCAGATTAAACAAGATCAAATAAGCTAATTACGGTAATCAACTATTGATTATAGTACCCACAAAGTATCATAAACATCCAAAACATCGCCAATAATCATAATTTTTCTTAAAAATAATAATGTGCTCAAAATAGACTCAATTTCCAAATTCAAATATCTCCCGCCAAATAATCATTCAACACAACATCACAACAATCAGCATCGAGGGGAGAACTGAACGCAAGTGGATAGATGTACACTCAACTCAGCATACAACAACCCACAAATCCTACATGATAGAAGTATTAGGACACTCACACCCAGCTCAGCATACGATATCCTATGTATAAGAAATGGCCATAACTCCCAGTGCTAGTTTCAGCGCACCCAGCTCAGTGCGTCATACCCAGCTCAGTACAACCTAACACTGGACGACGACGATTCATATCAAAGCAGACTTACGTACCCAGCTCAGCACGTAGGTTAACTCTATGTACCCAGCTCAGCACAAGAGTGACACTTGATACCAAGGGACCCAGCTCAGCCCCATAGGATTTCTCTTCCTTAACAAAACAAACCAATGTACCCAGCTCAGTACAAAGGTAATGACTAAATAAAATATCATTTCAAAAATATCTCTATGTACCCAGCTCAGTACAATAGTAAACGTCATGTCAAACCATCTCTTTTTGCACCTAGCTCAGTGCAAAGCTAAAATTATCTCAATACAATACTTTGTACCCAACACATTACAAAGTAAAAATCATCTCAACAACACTTTGTACCCATCACAGTACAAGGTAAAACTAATTCAACATTAAGATCATAACATAATTAAAGTAGTAGAAAGCATGAGATTGTTAACAAAATCATATTTAGACCAATCTCAAATCATTTTATTTAGTATAATTATGAAGTTTTATAATTATCACAAAATCTTGTCAAATTGACATAAAAGTTGATGCAATCACTCAATTCAACTTAATATCAACTCAAATAATATTTTAATCCAAAATACATACACTTGTCAAATTGACATACAAGTTGATGGAATCACCCAATTCAACTTAATATCAACACAAACAATATTTTAAACCAAAAATACACAACTTGTCAAATTGACATAAAAGTTGATGGAATCACCCAATCCAACTTAATATCAACTTAATCAATAATTTCATCCAAAATACACAAACTTGTCAAATTAACATAAAAGTTGTTGGAATCACCCAATTCAACTTGATATCAACTTAAACAATATTTGATTTGAAAATATCATTTGTAAAAGGGATACAAAAGTCATAATTAAACTCATTGTAATTTATTTAAAAATTCTTAAATTACACGTAATAATAATTAAATCTGAAACAACAAGTTTGATTAAATTCTGTTTAGTAAAACAAACTTAATAAATTAAATAATACTAGAAAAAAAATCAAAATTTAGTTAAAAGTTGTAATTATTCTGAAAATACATAACTAGTTTCGGTAATTAGGTTTTCGTTAAACAATACTCCCTCCGTTTCCTAAAGATCTTCTCACTTACTGTTCCTACAGATACCAAGGAAAATCAAGTTGTGTGGGGCATGGTGTGAGTAAAGTAGGAGAGAGAAGGGGTTAAGATAAATAAACAAATAAAAAGGGGGTTAAAGTAGGAGAGAGAAAGGGAGTAAAATTGAATTAATAATGTAATGGTGGACCATATGATAGTGACATGAGAGGGTAAATAGGGAAATTTGTTTTGCCAAATAAGGAATAAAGCAAAAGAGGGAAGATCTTTTGGAAACACCCTTAAACGGAAAGAGGGAAGATCTTTAGAAAACGGAGGGAGTAATTTCGAATTTAAATTACTAAAATAAATTAATAATAATCCAAAATTAATATTAGTGATAATCCCTCCGTTTCCTAAAGATCTTCCCTCTTTCCGTTTAAGGGTGTTTCCAAAAGATCTTCCCTCTTTTGCTTTATTCCTTATTTGGCAAAACAAATTTCCCTATTTACCCTCTCATGTCACTATCATATGGTCCACCATTACATTATTAATTCAATTTTACTCCTTTTCTATCTTCTACTTTAACCCCTTTTTATTTGTTTATTTATCTTAACCCCTTTCTCTCTCCTACTTTACTCACATCATGCCCCACACAACTTGATTTTCCTTGGTATCTGTACGAACAGTAAGTGGGAAGATCTTTAGGAAACGGAGGGAGTATTAGTCATGAAATACCTTAATATTAATAAACTTTTAACAAGTTGATTTTGTTTCAAAAAGATAAATTTTAAATTAATAGATTTTTGAATTAAACACTTTACTAATAAAAATAATAATAATAATTTGACAAATTCATACAATAATTAAAGTAGGTTAATCATGACCATAAAATAAGGATTTAAATATAAAATGAAATATCTTAAATAATTTTTGTGAGTATAAAAATAAATTTTCGCATTCTAAAACACTAAAATACTATCGGATATAATTGCACAATTAACAAAATAAGTTTCTAAAATTCAAATTAAATCACACCAACAAGTTACTAACATGTATGAGTTCATAAAAATACTAAATATATCATTTTATCAAGATTTATACATATAAAATCAGTAAATATATATTATACACTTAAATACACATATGTAAATCGAAAATCATAATTAACAATTAAATTCACATAAATCTAAAAATTTATATATAATTCACGTATATTCACATATTCCATATCAAATATTATTATAACTATTTCTACTATTATATGTATATTAAATAAATATAATTAACTTATTAATCCAAACAAAACTAGGATTAAAGCTTGTTACCTAAATTTTAGTGGAAAATAGAATGGAGATAATAAGAGAACACGAGCTAAGATCCTTCCTCTTCCACAAGCTCTAAATCAAAAGTATCACCTTTTAAAAATATTCAAGGAAGAAATAGGTGTTAGAATTTGAAGTAGAAATTAATAGAAGAAATTAGGAATTTAATTAAAAACAACTTGAAAATGCTATAAATAATTTTCTAAAGCTCAAAAATTACTCAAAATTTTTATGAAGCACGGAAATGACATAGAAAGTATGAGAGAAACTTACTCTTCTGCTGTGACTCTAAGTCAATGTTATTTTGATGATGATAAACACTTTGTGCTATAACATGTACTACCTCCGTTTCCTAAAGATCTTCCTTGTTACTGTTCCTATAGATACCAAGGAGGATCCATTGTGTGTGGTGTGGGGTGGGTAAAGGATGAGAGAGAAAGGGGTTAGGATAAATAAACAAATAAAAAGGGGTTAAAGTACGAGAGAGAAAGGGAGTAAAATTGAATTAGTAATGTGATGGTGGATCATATGATAGGGACATGAGAGGGTAAAAAGGGAAAAACAAATTCAAATAAGGAATAAAGTAAAAGAGGGAATGGAAACGCACTTAAACGGAAAGAGAGAAGATCTTTAGGAAACAGAGAGAGTATGTATGTAACAATGATCTAAGAAAGCTATCAAGATTGGAAGTTCATGAAAGATTGAAGACTTTGAAGAAATGAATAATCAAGATTGTGTTTCAAGTTTAGTTACTATATGCAAAATGTAATATGTTAGAATTATATGGTATATTGTGTGCCAAGTATAGAAATATGAAATTAGGATGATTATTATTTTCTTAGAGTTAAGGGAATAAATAATCATTTTAACTTTATATGTCTATCTTGAAAGAAAATTGTAATTTAGAATTTAGAAAGTAGTTTTGATAAAGTTTTGGAAAATTTGATTTATAAAAAGATTTTATAAAAAACCGAATTTAAAGTGTTTTTAAAAAAACGAATTTAATAAAAATCGAGATAAAATAGCTTTATAAAAATAAGATTTTCATAAACTATTTTGATAAAAAGGATTTCGAAATAAATGAGGAATATGAGATAAAAAGGAAATAAAATTGGTTATCAAGATTATGGATAAACATTGATTTAAAGAAAACTTATCTTTTTAGAAATAAGGATAAATATGAAAAGGATAAAGTTTGTTTTCTAAAAAGAAAAGGTTTTATCCCTTAATCTTAGGAGTGAAAGATAATCATTACTAAAAGAAGGATTTTCGTACACCCCATAAGCTATAAAAGGGATTATAACTCATTCTCACAACTCAAGTTTTCAGAGAGAAAAAATCGGAGATATTAAGAGCTGAAATTAGTTTTCTAAGACATAGAGTATAGCACTATTCGAGCTAGATTAAGTAACTATATATTCTACGATTGTAATTGTCCTCTAAATTGCTTGAATAGGAAGCACACGTTTGAGGATCTTTTCTTTCTGTAATTTCATTGTTATAGAGAGTGACAACACTTAGAGTTAAGTGTTAGGGAGCACTACTAAGGTTAGTAGTGGGGGAGTCTTATTGTATCAAGAAGTTGATATTTTAGGATTCAAAGAAATAAAAGAGTTTTGGTTCGTGTGGACGTAGATCTCAGAGGTGAGATTGAACCACGTTATATCTTGTGTTTGCGTATCAATTTCATATACTTTTAGTTTTCGCAAAAACTCAAATAAGAGAATTACGAGTATTTCGCGCAGCCTGGCACAGTGCCATAACAGAGATTTTGCGAAAATCGATTAGATTTCGTCACTCAGTTCAACCCCCCCCCCCCCCCCCTTTCTTGAGTTTCACCTTTGTGTTCCAACATCTTCAGTTTTATGATGAAAAGATCTTGGGAAAATTTTTTTTGTTCCAAAACTTTACATATATAAGAAAAAAAATGTCAAGAAGTCAAGATAGTTGGAGGAGGGAGTAATTGGGTTGGCAAAGGGGTGAAAATGTTTGGAAGCTTCCTCCAACATCAGAATTTACTTCCCATAAAAATTTCAAGACTTTTGGACCAAGTTTAATATTTTTAAAGATTAAAACCTTAAAGTTAGTCAAATAATCAAATAAGCTTATCAATGCCTTAGAAAATCCAAAAATAAGTTAACATTATGACAAACTGATTTTAATAAATTTGAAATGAGTTTTAAAATTTATAAATTAATTAATTGAAATTATTTTTACCGATTTCCTAATTTTTCTCCAAATCCGATTTTAAATTCAAATAAAATCCGAATATTGAACAAATTTCACAAAAATTATTTAAACAATAGAAAAATAAATCCAACATGTTAATGAAATAAAAATATAGTTTTTATGAATTTTCAAATCAGGATGAAAATTTTATTGATTAAAACAGTAAAACGCTAATGGAGCTAATTAACACTACGAAATAAACGCGAAAAATTCGGAGTGAATTTTTGGGGGTGTTACAGGCCATCTCTACATTACACACGTTAAGGGCATCCCCTTCCAGCACCACACTCTAGAAGCTTAACCTGACAGCCACCTGAAGCCCGTAAAGAGCAGCACGAGCCTCTGCCATCTCCACCGAGCACCTGCCATTCCACCTTCTCGTCCCAACAACCAGCACACTTCCCTTCCAATCGCAAATCACCACTCCACATCACACGCCACCGCCCGCATAAAGATGTGCATCAAAATTAATTTTCACACTGCCTTGTGAAGGAGGGCTCCATGATGATGGAGAACAAATCAGATTATTTGAACTAAAAATGAGAACTTTTGTGGCATACTGACAATAGTCATGAACCAACTTCACCAACCCATAGCCATACGCACAACACCCAGAGCATTTTTTTCAAATAAGACTATGTTACGGCAATGCCATGTAGCCCATGCCAAAGCAAGGATGGCACTCAGAGCCTCTTTATCAAGCTTGGGCACAACCCATTCAAAGCACTCCTGAAAAGACGTAGAAGGAGCAGCCACCAAAAGCTCCCTAAACTTGATATTTGTCAAGATGTCCTTCGCATAAGTTCACTCAAAGAATGAGTGCAATATACTTTCCTGCTCATTGTGACAAATTGTGCAATTCATGCCTTCCGTAATATGTCTATGATATAACCTCTTCTTCACAGCCAAACTCCCCTTACAAGCCCGCCATATAAAGTGTTTCACTTTGGGAGGTCCTTGAACACCCCCACACTTCCTTCCACAAGTTATTATCTCTCCCACTAAGCTACAACTCCCATGCTCTGACTATCCTGAATCTCCCAAGCCAATATGTTAATGTTTTTACAAAGTACACACCGTTGATACAAGGCCACCAATACAAGCTATCACACGACCAAGGTGAAGATAATGGAATATCCCACACCAAAGCCATGTCTTCCCCCTCAAACGTAGCCTCAACAGCAGCAACATCCCAACACCCTTGCTCATAATTAATAAGCTCCGAAACACGCATCTCCAAGTTGCTATCTCTTCTTCGAGTTGGAAAAATATACGCACCCTCCCCCGGCAACCAAGAATCAGACAATACATTAATATTTAAGCCTTTTCCCACCCACAACTTCAATCCCTCCAACAATAATGATTTTGCTCCCCAAATACTCCTCCAAGTATAACTCGGATCATAGCCCCGAGCGGGCTTCAAGAAAGTTATATTTTTTGAAATAACAGGCTTTGAGAAGATAGTGTAAAATTTAAGCTCTCATTAGTGCATAATGTCCATGCTTGCTTTGCTAATAGAGCTTGATTAAAAACCTTTAGATCCCTAAACCCCATGCTTCGCATCGACTTTAAAAGACATAAAGACTCCCAACTATGCCAGTGTAATTTTCGTAGCACCCCACCAAAATCTTGCCATCAATCCATGAATCTCATCAATAAGCCCATCACGAATGCGAAAAAATGGACATCATATAAGTACGAATAGCTTGTGCCACAACTTTAATAAGAATTTTCTTCCTCGGTCTAGATAACAACTTCTATTTCCATCCCTGCAGCTTTTTCCATATCCTCTCTTTCAAACATGCAAAATGACATTTTTTTCATTTTCCAATAATAGTCGAAAGACCCAAATATTTTTCATGTCTCTCTACTTCTTTGACACCAAGTGTAGCAACAATATCTCCTCTTCTAACTTGTGAAACACAATTACTAAAAGCCACCTCCGTCTTGCTTAGATTAACTTTTTGACTAGAAGCTCTCTCATATGTACAGATAATATCAGCGAGTTTAGAGCATTCCTGCAGACTAGCTTTGGCAAATAAAATACTATCATCCACGAAGAAAAGATGTGATATCCTTGGCGCATCCTTGCAAATTTTCACCCCGTGGATCAAATTTTCACGAGCCACTTTCGACAGTAACAGAGAAAAAGCATCAGCACAAATTAGAAATAAATATGGAGAAATTGGGTCACCTTGACGTAGCCCTCGTGAAGGTGTTATAGAGCCCGCGATAGAGCCATTGAGCTTGAAAGAAAAAGACACTTGTAATACAGTGCAGGATACGAGCCACCCAAGAACTACATAACCCCATTTTATACATAACACGCTCCAGAAAACTCCATTCAACTTTATCATAGGCCTTACTCATATCGAGTCAGAGCCACTTAACTATCTTTGCCTTTTACTCCTCTTTTCATTGCATGAAAAATCTCGAAAGCCACTAAAACATTATCTGTAATCAGCCATTTTGGCACAAAGCACTTTGGTTTGGAGAAATAATCGAACCAAGATATATATAGTTTCAATTTATTCGCCATCACTTTAGAAATTATCTTATACAACACATTACAAAGGCTAATGGGACGGAACCCACCCATACTTTTTGGGTCATAAACTTTGGGGATCAAAACTATAAAAGTTTTATTAATCTCATCCAAATTTACATCTCCCTTCCACTAACTTTGCACATATGCCACACTATCCCCACCCACAATGTTCCAAAATTTCTGAAAGAAAATGCATGCATACCATCAGTTCCAGACGCTTTGTTAGGGTGCATTTGAAACAGATCATTTCTTACTTCTTCTCCAGTGGGTTCCTTGTTCCACATCAAGTTCATATCAGACGAAACAACATGGTTAATATCCTCCAAAGCTTCCTCGATATCTTGTGTATTGCTGGATTCAAAAAGACTCTTGAAATACTTTGAAACCACACTAGTCATTCCATCATTTGAAATCACCCAAGCCCCTGCCTCATCAGTCAAACCTCGAATATGATTTCTTCTATGTCTTTGAGATGCCTTATGGTGAAATTACTTTGTATTCTTATCACCAGTATGATTCCTCAAGTCTGTGAAGTTCATCAATCTTGCAATCAGGAGTCCTATTTTGGGCCTCTTTGAGCGATTTTTGATAAGTGCGTTTCTAACGCACTTTATGACTTTCTTTTGGCTTGTTTTAGCTCCCTTTTTCTCCTTTTCTTCCCTCTTTCTCCTCACTTTTCCCTTCTATTTCATTCACTTGATCAAACTTGATCATAGTGACATTTTGCTAGATTTTCGATCTATTTTGATCGAATTTCTAGCACATATGCTTTCACCATGATTGCTCGTGCTTTTTAGTGCAGGTATGACCCTTTTCGGGGCCGAGTAATGCGAGACATGGCTTAAAGAAACAAGCTAGAGGATGTGAGAGGCCATGAGGTGCGCCTAGAGTTCCCCCGCACACGTAGGTGCGCCCGCACATATCACTGGTGCGCCCGCACCACATCCAAATTGGGAGAAAAAGACATAATGCACAGGTGCGCCCGCACCCAGCACATGGTGCGCCCGCACCTGTGTCTGGTGCGCCAGCACATTATGACAGATGATTTCCACCCTGAGGCAGAAGACTCTGGTGCGCCCACACCTGAGGTCTGGTGCGCCCGCACCTCAGCATGGTGCGCCCGCACCTCCTTATGGTGCGCCCGCACCTCCTTATGGTGCGCCTGCACCATGCGTTCCGGAATAAAAAATTCACATCATTAAACCCTTTTGCGTTTGGAGTTTGGGACTTACGCTTTCATCCTAGTTTTTACAAGATATTTTAGGGTTTTGTACTAGAGAGAAAACACTTTAGTTTCCATTGATAATTGAGATTAGTGATTATAGTTTGTGATTCGATTGACATTCAAGGTACTTTCCATTCAATTCAATTCAAAGTTTTAGTTTTTATTTCATTCTTTTCGTCTTTGTTCTTGCTTTTGATTATTCTAGATCTTTATTCTCTTAGTCCCATAATTGCAATTTATATTAGTTTAATCATTACTTAATCATATTTAGCCTTAGATTAGTCATAGATTTATTGTTTAATTGCTTTAACTCCATGATTAGTGAGTAGTTTCATAATCTAGGGTTAGGGTGAAAGTATAAATTAGGGTTTAAAATATGATGTTGATGTGATTGTGATGTATGGAGAAGCTTATGCATTGATCTTGGTGTTTTGAGACCTTAGGATAGATATTGATCACATTTATACTTTGGTATTTTGATTTCAAATGTTCTTAAATCGGATTTTGAACTCTTTTATCATCCCCAAGAATCAACTTAATTTCTATACCAAGATATTAGATGGAAATTAAAGGGATCCTTCATTAGGGGTTTTCCAAACTTATTGAATCTCTTAATCAATTAACTAAAGACCATTCGAGAGAGGATTTAGTTGATTGATTAAGTGATTACTCTTGAGGACCATTCGAGAGAGGACTCAGTATTTTAGAGGAGAACTAAACCTTGCATAATCGTCTTTGTTGCTTCACAATCGCATTAACAATCATTATCCGTTCTTATTCATACTAGTAACCTTAACTCTAGTGTCTTTTATTTGATATTTAAACTCGTGATATTTGCTTGTTCTTGTTGTTAGTTAGTCTTAATTGTTACCAAACATCTTTCAAACCCCCAAATACCTTTCAATTAGGTAGTCTGGACTTGATAGACTTTAATCAATCCCATTTGCCCTGTGGATCGACCCTTGACTTGCCCTTACTATTCTCTTAGTAATTGCTTGTTAGGACTTATAAATATTGTTTGGAAAGCGGTTCTTAGTGCCTTAACGACACACTAAAAACCTCTTATCAATTTTCCAGTCACCATTATTTGACGCTTCACATCCCCAAACATTGTCCCATTCCACTGTGTTAAACTAGCAGCCACTTTTGCAATTTTTAGAGGCACCGTTTCAACAGCATTGTTGTTCCATGTACTGGCCACCACACCTCTATACTCCTTCCTAGAGAGCCAAGCTTTGAACTTAAAAGCCTTAACACACACCTCCTGAATCGATCCTCACTCCCTGCTTTAAGAAGAATAGGCGAGTGATTGGAACGATGAATAGGCATGTTAATGACTTGAAAGTTTTCCACAATTGATATCCAACTCTCGTTAGCTAGAAACTTGCCGAGTCTTTCCCTCACAATAGATCCCGAAGACTTTCTTCTTTTCCATTTGTAGCAACTACCACAATAGCCATGGTCATAACTAAAACAAAATGGTAAATTAAAATGATGTTTGCAAAACAAATCACTAAAAAGACCTTTAGCGACAAATGTCAATAACCTGCAACTATGTAGGAATATGACAAACACGAAGACTTTTATGGACAACAATTTTAGGAACAAAGTGGTAATCAATGTCTATGTGTTTACTACGATCATAATTATTCACAATAAGATATGTGGTAGAAACATTGTCATAGTAGAGAGTGACAAGAAGACAAAGACAATACCCAAAATTCGTAAGAAGTTGCTGAAGCCAAATAGTCTGTGCAGCAGTGTAAGCTATAGCTCTATATTCGACTTCAATATATGACTTAGACATAGTAGGAACAGTTTAGAGCACCATAAAATCCAATTCTTCCCTAGGAAGACTGAAGAACCAGTAGTAGATCGACGATTGTCAGAGCACACCCTGCCCAATCTCCATCATATTAGCTAATAACCATAAAAGGAGAACTAGTATGTGCATTCAAAAAGACCAAAATATGATGTACCCTGCTGCAAGTACTTGAAAATTCTCTTCACATCATGAAGTTGTGTATGGGAAGCATGCATAATTTGAGAGAGGATAACAACATAAGCAATATGCGGAGGAGTCATAGTTAAGTATTGTAATGCATTAACCATAGTGCGATTATATGTGCGTGGGTTTAGCAAGAAGGGAGGAAGTACCTCTAGAGAAACTAGGTGTTCATACAGGTTTGATTGTATGAGAATGAAATTTATAGAAGTAAATCAATAACATACTTTTGTTGAGATAAAAGCACGCCAAAAGAAGTTAGCACCACCTGAAAACCTAGAAAGAAATGGACGCAAATCCTTCATAGCAAACTGAGAAGAGATAATGGAAATTTTTTTTTTTTCAAGAAGAGCAGAGCTACTACCAGTGAGAACAATGTCATCCACACATAGAAGTAATATAAGAAAATTACCCTGGTATTTAAGAGTGAACATGGAAATGTCACAATTGTTGCATTTGAAACCAAGAGATAAAAAAAGTTGCTGAATCTAGAAAGCCAAGCCTGGGCATGGGGGCCTGTTTCAATCCATAAATGGATTTATGAGGTGACAAATGTCACTATGAAGGATGGATAAAATCGGGAGGTTGATATATAACATCCTCTTTAAGGAATTCATGAAAAAAAAATGCATTTTTAACATCCAACTGACGAACAATCCATTTAAGCAAAAGAACGTAACAACAGTAAGAACTATGCGCACAATAGTGGGCTTAACAACAAGACTAAAACTTTTAAAAATTAACCAATACCTTTCTTGCTGGAGGTTGGGTACACAACAAGAGCTTAAACCACTCCACATTACTACCAAAATTCTACTTAATCTTATACACCCACTTACGTCCAAGGAAGTTGCAATTGAAGTTACGAGGTACCAACTCCCATGTATCATTTTGAATCAAAGTCGTATATCATCAAGAATAGCTTGATGGCAACAAGAGTCTTTAGATGCTTGTTTTTTATTAGAGGGTTGCGAATCTTTGACATCCATTTTCAAATTCATTAGGTGACGAGAATTAGAAATACCGTCTTTGAGACTAGTGACCATTGAATGAGCAGTTGGAGCAACTGAAACATGAGACAAAGAAGGGGACATATTAGACAACATGGTCGCGACAAGGAAACGGGAGGCAACATAATTGTAGTCGTGACTCGGGTAAGGAATCATGCAAGGGGGAAGCATCACATACGGGAGAAAATAAGGGTTGGTTCGATGTGTTGTGAGAAGTTACCACAATCTAGCCTTAAGCTTGGGGGGGTAATACCACGAGTTGCGCGTGGGGGTGGCTACTGAAAGGGGAAAGGGAGCAGCAACATGCTAGGTGCTGATAGACGTGGCCACTATCTGGTTGTGGCTTGGGAGGCCATGCCACGGGTTGTGGTGGGGGTGACTGATGAAGGGGGAACAAGGGAGTAACACTATGCGCGTTGGGAGACGCTGCCATGAAATAGTCGTGTTGTGGAAGGCTAGGACACAAGTTGGGTGGGCCAGCTACCGTAGAGACATGAGGACTAAGAACATTGGTAGGACTCCCTAGACTATGCAAGACCACCATTGGGTACCAACTCGCATCCAAAGCTAGGAAAATTGTGTTTCATGAAAAAGAACATGAGGACCAAGATAAACTTTGCCACTAATAGGATCAAGGCACCTATTTCCCTTATAAATTGATGCATATAACCAATGAAAACATGTTGTTTTAACTTGAGTTCTAATTAAAAAAAATTGAGAAAAAAGCCTAAATTTTGATACCATGTACAGAGATTGATTACGAATTGTTGCTTACCTTAGAATGGTAGCCTTGACACTCTTATAAATGGCAAACATATTACAGACCTAAATATTAAAAAGTTCATTCAAGGGTTTGGGCTGAAAATGGCTTTATACTGCAACTAATCTTTTATTTATTTATTTAAGGCTGCAATTGACAAAGTTAAATGAAAGGGATGCAATTAATAAAGTGGCTATTTGAAAGGATTGCATTCGGTTAAAAATCCTAAAGAGAAAATAAAACCATATATTTAAGGGTTTTTTTTCCTAACAATAAAAGAAGTGGGAGTTATCTCATCCAAACAAATTACTCTGATTTGGCTTCCCTAACCAACATTCTTTTGCTTTGGTCCCAAACTAAAAGCCTTCCAAATGGAGTTTTTAGTTTTTGGACACCTCATTAGATAGACCTACCTATTGGTCTTCACTTCTTTTTGGTACCTATATTTGTCATCTATCTCATAAATCAAAAGTCTTTCTCCTTTCTCCATAATTTAGGATTTCGTCCACCTGTGTTTACGATCGATTCTTCATCCCTTTATTTTTCCTGACGAAATTGAGAGTATAAGATACTAAACAATTGGTTGAGGCCCTGCAATTAGGGATGAAAGTTATTCGAATAAAATCCAAAATCCAATCTAATTCAATCTGAATTAGTAATTCGAATTGGTTCAGATTGGATTCGGATTGCAATTTTTTGAAAAATTGGATTTTTGGATTGGATTGGGTTGAGGGTAATTGGATCCAAAAATCCAATACGACCGAATAGTAATATGCCTTGTATTATGTATCTGTATTGGGCTTAAGTGCTTAACTCAATTTTTTTACAAAAAGTCTAGTCCATATTTCAGTTGGCGTAGCAAATCAACTCTTCCTGTTATGCTCTATAAAACTAGCAAACTTATATCACACTCCCAAAGATGAGTTCTTATAATTGGAGACTTGTGCAACAATGATAGATTCAAATCCCAAAGCAAACTCCTGACCAGCAACCTGCACAAAAGGGACCCACCCTGGAGGTTTGGGTGGTATCTCCGAAGCTTAAGTCAGATGTCAGGGATGTAAAGGAACTTTTAGAGAGAGAAAGTAGAGAGAGAGAGAAGAATTTATGACAGAGTAACAGTACTATGCTCTGAAAAACGTACCTTTCACCCTGAAATCAAGGACTATTTATACTATTTGAAATGACTGCGGTGCCTTGATGTCACCCTAATTTGGGAGCATCTGATTGGCTAATTCAAAGTAGCGGGACACGTGGCAGTAATTGATTAGTCAGCACACCTCACTTTCATAAAAGGGTGTAGATCATTTTTACTGGGCCTAAGTACGATTTTTGGGGCCAGAAAAGGGGCCTCTAGTACACTTTCTTCAGAGAAACGTACTTTTAGGCCTGCCCCTTCCAGACCCTTTGTACTTTTACCTCTCTGCATGCATGCCACATGTAGGGCTCCGAGGGGGCCACGTGGCGGCACGATAGCCGTTGATATTTTAGGCTACAACATTTGCCCCTTAAAAGAGGGAGTTATTATCTTTTAGGCGCCAAGACGGTTAATCTTCCTCTTTTAACCGACCTGGAACTGCCTTCCCTTCATTCAAAAAAGAGGCGCGATTTTGCCGGTCTCCATAGGTCAATCCTAGCAAAAACGGTTACTTTTCACCGGATGAGGAGGTCATTTTCACCCCTCTATAAATATGTGCCTTAGTCGCTCCTGGAATCATTTTAACATCGCTGAGAAATTTTCTAGAGAGAGAGACTTTGCAGATTTTTACTGAGCTTTTAGAGAGAAGAACAACTCCCGTCCAAGTTCTTACTTTGCTCGTCCGAGCCTCAAGTCATTTTGACGTTCGTCCGAACTTTCTTCTACAGGTATATTCTCAACTCTTTTTCTTGTTTGCACACATATTTTAAGAAAATGGATTCGTCCTCTTCCTCGAACAATTTCGGCCGCTCAAGGGTTGGTGCTAACCCTAGAACAGAGGGCCTAACTTCCTCGGCATCTTCTAGAGTTGGTCCTATCTTGGCCGGACATGCATTCTTTATCTTTAGCCATGGACGGCAAAGTCAGACGACCCAGTCTTTACCTGTGCAGGGTAATCTGGCGCGCGTCAAGCAAACAGCTCGCATCAGAAGAGGGGTTACCATGCCGGCCTCTAGCTCCGAAAGAGAGGAATCCACTAGGCGAATTCCGGCCGAAGGGAACGAGAGACCCAAAGCGCTCGTCCTGCCATCAAACTCCTTCTCCTGAGCATGCCGAGGAGGAACCAGAAATCAGGGGCTCCCCAGAAGCAGCCCGTCCATGCACAGGACGATCTCAGATGAGCCGAGGACGGCTAGCTCTCTACCCGCTAGTGGCTCAGAGGAGCCTCAACCACTTCGTCTGAAATAAGACGGCGGCTAGGTCCCCTTTCTGACCCTAGGTTATCCTGGCCGATAACACTTGGCTGGGACGATTAGGCTCGGACCTTAGACCTTTTTCAGTGGTATGCCCATGCCGGCTACCACTTGTCCTTCCCGGCCGAGAGGACACTATTTTCAGTGCTCCTCCCGGCCATTTTGCAGTTTATCGGTGGCATTAGATGCCGGCCTGCGTTTCCCCTTCACCCTTTCATCAGCCAACTTCTTCATTACTACGGCATAGGACATAATCAGCTTGCCCCTAACTCTTGGCAAAACATCCTTACCTTTCTGGCCGTCTGCAACTTAAAGGGAAAGGACCCTTCTCTGGCCGCTTTCACCCATATTCACTATGTTGCCAAGGTCCCTAGGACCATTGAAGGAAGCTGGCTGAGCGTGTGCAACCTCAAGGATTCTTGACGTCTTGGGATAAGACTTCCAAGATGCACTCATGGAAGGGCGAGTTCCTCTTGTCCAGGCGCCCAGCAAAGCGGTGGCAAACCGCTTCGGTATTTTAGCCGGACAACCACAAACTGGACGGATGGCCTCATACTGGAACTGGAGAGTAACTCTGCCGAAGAGATGGTGGAGTACTTCCGGGTTTCGGAATATACTATGGAAGATGTTTCTTTCAAGGGTCCGTCCAATTGGATTCCTTTTAAGGAAATGTTTTACCATGAAACTTCCTAGTCGCTGCCGGCTTCGGCAGGACGAGGACAGAGGTATATCAACTAAGAATCTTCAAGTAAAAATTTCTGACTTGTTATCATTCATCCAACACTTGTTTTATTCCCTTTTGCAGATTCAGCCAGGAGCAAACTAAGGAAGTCTTGGATGGAGACATGAGCTCTCCAGATTTGCGGATACCTCATGGAAGGAGTACAGTAAGTCAGTGCCGAAAAGAGGGCCGACACTCTGGTAAGTTATTGCATAAAAATATTTTTTTTTTTTTTTTTTTTGCTGGCCGGTCTGCTTCTTTGGAGGTAACCCGTCAAATGGGCCTGGACACTGTCTACCATGGGCAATTCGTCCAGAGAAAACGGACGAGCTAACTTCTCAAGAAGCAACTCGTCTAGATTGATTCTTGACGGCTTGCCTCTTAGGGGCAGTCCGTCTAGAATGCATGGACGAGTTACTCATCTGAAAGCAACCCGTCCTGGTTGATACTTGACGGTTTGCCTCTTCGGGGGCAGTCCGTCTAGAAAGCTTGGACGAGTTACTCATTGAGGAGAACGTCCTGGTTGAACCTGACGGTTTGCCTCTTCGGGGGCAGTCCGTCTAGAATAGGTTGGACGAGTTCTTATTTGAGGAGCAACCGTCCTGGTTGATACTTGACGTGATTCTAATCTTTTCCTTTTTCAGAAAAATGCCCCAACTTCTAAAGCTTTGGCCGAGAAAGCCGCAGCAAAGAAACGGCGGCCGGACCAGTGAGGCCCTCCCTCAAAAAAGGCCAAGGGCTTTACTGCTAAGAAGAGAAGACCACACGGCCGGTTCCCAAGGTCGTCATCGACTACCGGCCAAGGAGGAGGCCAAAGAAGAGCCGGCTGAAGCTGACTCCCGGGCCCTCGTGGCCTATACTGGTCCGGCCGAGCACCCACCCTTCACAACCTGACGAGGTTGTCATATTGGAGATGCTGGACAATCTTCTCAGCCGGACCGGCTGTGGACGGTCCGCCTTTTCTGGGCCGTGGCCCAACTCGTAGGCCAGATGCCGGCTGCGTTATAGGACGGCTTCCCGTTCCTGGTGAGTCTTACTATTCCAACGTAGTTAGAACACTACGGGTTGGCGGGCGTCCGATGAGTCCGTCCAACAAACAGACCGTGGTTATTCCCATCAGGTGTACTGACGAGTCTAACCTTTCAGATAAAGGGAAGGGTCCAGCTGTTGACGGCTCCCCTAGCCTCTCTGACGATGAATCTTCTCCAGCTTTTGGAAAGATGTCTCGTCGACGTGAGAAGCTCAAGACGGAGCTGTTAAGTGCTTTCCCGAACCTTATATAAGGGGTTAAGGGGAGCATCGTCTGGGCATGTAGGTTACATGTCTCAGCTTGCTGCCGAGGTACTCCTTTTCTCTTCAGACGCTTATGTTTTTACTTGCATTTATTTCTTCTTTTTCATCCGTCCTGACATGCCTTATCCTTTCATGTTTCAGCTTTTTGCTCGCAGCATGATAACAGAGGACTGGGCAAAGGAGCTCAGAAAAGAGAAAAAAGCTCGTCCAGATGTGACGGCGGCGCTGATCATGCCCAGTTTGCTATGGCCCAGCAAGAGGTGCTGCATCAGCAGACCAAGGTTGCGTTGGAAAAACGGTCTGCCGAGCTAGAGTCTCAGATCAAAGTCTACCTTCTTCGGTTGACGGAGATGCTGGACGAACGGGCTTCATTGGAACGTGTCTTGACGGACGAGAGGAATCAGTCATGACGATGGCTGCTGATTTTTTCAAGGAGAACCTCGTCCTTAAGGTCAAGAACCAAGCCCTTCGTACTGAGGTGGCGAGACCTTGCTGGCGCCAAAGAGGCTATGAACACCGTCATAGATACCTCAAAGGAATGGGCAGTGCAAGCTTTTGGCATGATGGCCGAAGAGAGGATATCCCCAGATATGCTCGTCGGCTGGGTTCCAGAGGCTTTGCATAAGGCGACTATATCGGAGCCGACCCTCCCGTTTTGAAGAATCTCTGAGATGAAGAGGGGAGGACGATGCTGAGGCCCAGGATGAAGAGGACAATGATCCTCCTGCCGCTTAGTTCCTTTGTTGTATCTTGGCCGTGAGCCATTGTAATTTTCCTCTTTTGTACTTAGATGAATTTAGGTTGTAATCATCTTTTTTACATTTATGAAAAGCTATCTTTTTCAATCTCCTTGTTTCTTTACTGTTTTTGACATTCCTTACAACCTCATATCTATTACAAGTACAAAACAACTCGTCATAACATTTTGGCCGACTTCATCTACAACATTATTAAGCCAAGTATAAAAGTATTCGTCAATCATTCTGTATCTGACCCAGTAGCTCTTTTCTGGACGTTCATAACCAGATGCTCAAGCAACTTGTTTAATTTTTAATTTCAAGTATAGAAGTTTGCTCGGCCAGACCGGGTTCCGTTCGTCTTGGACAAAGACTTAGTTATTTATAAATTATGCCCCTATATGCCCCCTTCTTGGACGAAGAGTTTTTATAACTTTTTCCTGTTCAAGAAGGAGTTAGAAGATAATTTTTAAACAACTGGACAAGTGGTTTATGCGGAAGCAACTCGTCCAAGCTAATATTCTGACGGGTGCTCTTTGGAGAGCAACTCGTCTGAATGATAGTTGGACGAACTGATTCTTTGAAAACTCGTCCATCTTGTAAACATGAAATAACTTGTTCCTTTACTAAGGTTGTTATTTCGAAGTTTTGTGGCTTTTGGACGGACAGTAAGATACCTTTACTAAGGCGTCTTATTTCCAGCCGACCTTGTTCAGGAGATGTTTAACTCTTTAAGTAAACAACCGGCCAAATCTGACATGTTTTATCCGTTTAAGAATGATAACATGTTCAGCCGAACTCCTAATGAAAGGTGCATTGTCTTTTTGCTTTGTAAAATTAGTTAGCTTTTGACGTTAGTATGTAACTTAAGCAAAAAATTAAAACAAAGTCATAGAGAAGTAGAATTGTATTATATGAAGTTTGCTTGACGGATAGTCAAGGTACATGTCTACATTCTACTTTTTCATTGTAATGCATTAGGAAAAATTACAATTTATGATGCTCTAAACAAAGTATTTCTTCAAAGTGTCAGAATTCCACGTCCTAGGAATAGGACGTCCGTCCAATCCTTCAAACGAAAGGTACCATTCTGAACGACTTCGATTATCTTATAGGGTCCTTCCCAGTTAGGAGTAAGCTTGCCTAACTCTTTGGCTCGGCCGACCGCTTCCATTTTTCTTAGGACGAGATCTCCCATCTTTTAGGACGTCTGCAACTCTTTTGTTGAAGTCTCTTGCCATTCTTAACTTATATAGTTGCATCCTCAGCAGAGCATTGCCCCTGACTTCAGGAACTAAGTCCAAAGCCGTCCTAAGAGCTGCCCAGTTAGCATCTTCTGAGTACATCATTACTCTTAAGGTGGGTTCCTCAACTTCAATAGGAAGGACAGCCTCAGAGCCATAAACCATCATAAAGGAGTCTCTCCGTGGAATTCTTGGCCGTCGTCCTAATTGACCATAAGACCAGCTGCAATTCTTCTACCCAAAGCCCCTTTGCATTGTCTAACTTCTTTTTTATTCCGGCCGAAAGGATCTTGTTAAAGCCTCCACTTGCCCATTAGCCTGTGGATGAGCTACTGCTGCAAAGTGAGCTTAATTCCTTGGTCGGCCAACCATTGACGAAGCTTGGGTGTTTCAAATTGGGCCCATTATCAAAGACGATCGACTGGGGCATGCCAAACCTTGTAATCAAGTTCTTCCAGATGAACCCTTTGACATCATTGGTGGTGATGCCCTTAATGCTTCAGCTTCAACCCATTTTGTAAAGTAGTCTACAGCTACTATTACAAATTTCTTCTGGCCGGCAGCAATAGGAAAAGGCCCAAGAATGTCCATCCCCCATTTAGCAAAGGGAAGAGGAAAGAGAATGGGCGTCAAGTAATTGGACGGCTTTTGATGGATATTACCATGCTTTTGGCAACTATCACACTTCTTGGCATAGAGGAGTGCATCTTCTTTTAAGGACGGCCAAAATAGCCCGTCCTGAGAGCCCTTTCTGCCAAAGCTCTTCCTCCAATGTGAGAAGCACAAGCTCCCTCATGCAACTCCTTCAAAACGTCCAGACCTTCCTTTCGGCTGATGCACTTGAGAAGAGGCCGATTATAGGATTTTTTGTATAAGTCTCATTCCACAATTCAAACCACTTGTCCCTAGCTTCACATACTTGGCCTTAATGGGATCAAGAGGCAGACGGCCGTTTTCTTGAATCAATGATTGGACTCATCCACTCATCCTCGGCTGAGAAACAGAACTTCTCCGGCCTCAATGCTCTTGGCCGCCTTACCTCCCAAAAGACTGTTCTAGGAACTCTCCTTCGCCGAGCTGGCCAGTTTAGAGAGGGCATCAGCTTGATGGTTTTCTGATCTGGGCACCTGATCTAGGACGAACCTCTTTAAAGACTTGATCTCTCCTTGACCAAATTCATATACTTGCTCATGGACGCTTCCTTGCATTCAAACTCACCATTGACCTGACTGACAACCAGCAGAGAGTCAGTTTTAGCTTCATTTCCAAGGCCCCAGCCGCTTTCACATTTTTATGCCGGCTAAGAGAGCTTCATACTCTGCTTCATTATTGGACGCCTGGAACTTGAATTTCATAGCATATTCAAACTTATCCCCTTCTGGAGATTGAAAAATGATTCCTGCCCCACATCCGTTGGCAGTTGAGGATCCGTCCACCATAAGGGTCCAATGACGCCTTCCTGCTGCTGGATCCTGGACGCTTTCTATCGTAGGCCGAGTAAGCTCTACATGAAATCAGCCAAAGCTTGGCCCTTGATTGCCTTTCTAGGCTCAAATGTTAAATCAAACATATTCAGCTCAACAGCCCATTTTAACATTCGGCCAGAGGCATCCATCTTATGCAACACTTGCCTAAGCGGCTGATCTGTATATACAAGATGCTGTGGCTAAGAAGTAAGGCTTAACTTCCGGCTAGCCATCACAAAGCCAGGCCGAATTTTCGATGGACGAATATCTGTTTCGCATCTTTCAGCACATGGCTCACAAAATAGACGGGTATTTGCACCGCGTCTCTTTCAGCCAAGAGGACTGCACTTACTGCGAAGGTGATACAGCCAGGTATACATACAACTTTCACCTTCGGCCGGACTGATCAACCTAGGCAGCTGCCGAAGATGACTTTGACTTGCTGAAGCGCCACTCAGCTTCTTCCGACCACTCAAACTTGGCATTCTTTTTGATAGTAGCAAAGAAATGGTGACATTTGTCTCCTGATTTTGAGAGAAACCGTCCAAGAGCAGCCAAACAGCCCGTCAACCTCTGAACTTCTTTGACTTTGGACGGCGAAGACATATTCATAATAGCCTGAATTTTGTCGGGATTTGCCTCAATCCCTCTCTGATCAACCAAAAATCCCAGAAATTTCCCAGCAACTACGCCGAACACACATTTTTGCGGATTAAGCTTCAACTTGAATTTTCTCAAGGTGAGGAAGGTTTCCCTCAGATCGTCCAGATGATCTTTCTCTCTTTACTCTTGACGATCATGTCGTCATATAAGCTTCCATATTTCGGCCAGCTGCGGCTGAAATACGTATTAATGAGCCTCTGAAATGTAGCCGGAGCATTTCTTAGGCCGAAAGGCATCCTGAGCCATCCATACAGCCCTTTCTCAGTAAGAAGGAAGTCTTATCTTGATCATCCGGCCACATAGGAATCTGATGGAAGCCAGAGTAGGCTCCATAAAGCTCAGAGGGCATGGCCGGCCGTAGAATCACCAGACGATCATTTTGGCAACGGGAAGCTGTCCTTAGGACAAGCCTTGTTCAAATCTGTATAATCAACGCACATCCTCCAAGTGCCATTCGGCTTTGGAACCATCACAACATTTGCTACCCAATCTGGGTAATATGTTTCCCGGATGAATTTAGATTTGAGCAGCTTTTGAACTTCCTCATCAACGGCCTTATTTCTGGCCGGCCCCAGATGCCTCTTCTTCTGCCGAATAGGCTTTTGCCCCGGCTCAATGTTGAGCTTATGGACGGCCACCTCAGGGTCTATCCCAGGCATCTCTTCTACAGCATAGGCAAACACATCTTCAAATTCTCGCAGCAACGCAACTAAGGCGTCCTGAATTTCCGATCTCAAAATTGATCCAATTTTCAATGTCCTTTCCGGACGCTCTGGATTCAAGCAAATCTCTACTGGACTTTCCACAGGTCTGGACGTTCTAGTCCCAGACTCATTATAGCCATTATCTCAGATGAATGCTTTTCTTCCTTAATGCCAAACACTTTCTCTTCTTGCTAGGCAAAAGCATGGACGGATTGCTTTCAGGGAGGCGACTCCTGAACCTTCTCAATTTCCTCCTTAAGCTCACAATCTGGCCTTTAACTTTTTGGCCGAATCATCTCCTTGGCCTTGGACACTCTGCTTTTCCTTCCAAGATGATGGTTTGAGTGTGGTGAGATAGCATTCTCTGGCAGCTTGCTGGTCTCCATAAAGGATCCAATCTTCCCACCATCACATTCAAACTTCATCAGCATTAAATGGGTCACAATGACGGCCTTGATGTGATTTAAGGTAGGTCGCCCGAGAATGACATTATAAGCTGTCAAGTCTCGTACTACCAAAAATTTCACAAAAAGCGTCCTGGCCGCATCTTTTTCTCCAACTCTGACGGGCAAGTGACGGTTCCCATAGGGTGTATGACCCCCCGCCAAAACCAATTATAGGATGATTGACCGGCATCAAATCTTTTTGTCAAACTTTAAACGAGACAAACAATCAGCACTGATATATCAGTTGAGCTTCCAGTATCAATCAAAATTCGCCTAACCCTTAATTGGCAATCTTCATTTCCACAACCAGCGGATCATCATGAGGCGTCCTAATATTTCCCCGGTCCAACTCGCTGACCACTATTTTTGGAAAAGGATCAGACTCGGCCTGGTTGGTGAGCATAACCTGGCTGAGTTCCCTCAAATAGTTTTTGTGGCCCGATTTGTCGGACCTCCAGCTGCAAATCCTCCTGAGATGACCATACCATCATCATCCGTGCTATCTCCGTCCATTTTCTTCCTTGACGGTTATCCCTTTTCTGAAACTTCCTTCCTGACGAGGGAGGTAATTGTTCATCTTTCCTTTTCGAGCCAACTCTTCTAGTGCTCGCTTCAAATGCTTGCATTCATTGGTTTCATGCCCACAATCTTTGTGAAAGTGACAATACTTGCTCTTGTCCCTGTTACGGTAAGGCGTCTTCATCTCGGCCGGCGCCTTTAGCTCATGCTGATCTTTTATTTCCATCAAAATGGAATATTGATCTTTGTTGAACTCTATTGGTTCAACTGAGGCCGCCGGCTCTGACCGCCTACTTCTCTTGGACGAAGTGGTCATAGAAGTCATGCCCAAGTCTCAGCCTTCTTGGGCGGATTCTTTTTTGGCTGAACAGCTTCTTCACTTTCTTCACTTCTGGCTGTTTTGCTTCAGCACAACCTCTGTGGCATGAATGAATGCTTCAGCCTCCCTCATGCTTCCGTCAAAGTAGTGATTTTCTTCTTCACCAAATCAAACTTAAAACTTCCTGGTCTTAACCTCTGATGAAGGCGTCAAACGCCACACCCGCATTCAGATCTTGGATCTGCAAGCCTCCAGATTAAACCTCTTCACATAACCTCTCAAGGCTTCCTTAGGACCTTGGATGACTTTCCCAGGTGCATGCTTGTTTTTGTTCTTGCGATTAGCCACAAAGTGACTGGTGAATAGAATCTAAGTTCAGTAAAATTTTCACTGAATTAGGGGCAAGTTGTTAAACTTTTTGCGCTACTCCTTTCAAAGTAGCTGGGAAATTCTTACACCAAGTAGCATCGTCCACCCCTTGGACATACATCTGATGCTTGTAAGCTGATAGGTGATCGTCCGGATCAGTAGTTCCGTCAAAAGGTCAATGGTTGGGAGCTTAACCTTTGGGAAAGGAGGGGACTCCATGATCCTGACCGAGAAAGGAGTGGGCCAATTGATCTGGAGTGCCGCCACCTGCCCCTCAATGGGTATGTGCTCCTGACGGTACTCTTTCAAAACCGGATTAGATGAGGTGTTAGCTAAGGCTTGACGCCTGTACACCATAGGCTGCAAAACTGTCTTCTCTTGCCTGGGCTGGAAAGCTGATGGACCACGGCTTCGCACCACTGTTCTGGACGGGAGCCTTAAGGACGGATCCTTCATATATGGCGTGGAGCCAGAGGCGAACGCTGCTGCGCTGCCGCCTCTTGGCCTCCAAGTACTCCCTGGCATCAGTCTCCATCATGTGACCAGTAGGAGGGATATTATCTGCTGGACGGACCACCAGTTCCAGTCCATCTTCCTCCTAGAATCACTGACTGCGGCTGCTTTCCTTTGGAAGGCGGCTAGTCAATTCTGGCCGAGGTGGCCGACTAGGTCCTGGACGACCCTCTTGGGATCGCCCTTTAAGTGGCGCAGCTGCCTCTTCTCTCGGACTCATCTGAAAAAATAGCATGTTGTTCTTAATCTGCTCTTCCATAACAGCGGCCATCCTGGCCTGGAAGTCATTCAATACATTTTCCAAATGACCAGCAGTCACTGGACGGTCAAGATTTTCTTGGATGACTGGAGTTACAGTCCTACCCTCAGGTGAACGGCAGCATGGCCCTGATCCCTGCCTCGAGGTGGCCTCTCGTCATCAACGGTATCATCCACCTGAACTCTAAAACTTCTGTTCCTTGCCACATTCGAAGAGTGACAGTCCGTCATTGTTGCGTCTCCCCACAGACGGCGCCAAATGTTATGTATAAAACTAGCAAATATATCACAACTCCCAAAGATAGGTTCTTAAAATGGAGACTTGTGCAACAATGATGTTCAAATCCCGAAGCAAACTCCTGACCAGCAACCTGCACAAAAGGGACCCACCCTGGAGGTTTGGGTGGTATTTCCCCTCCGAGCTTAAGTCAGATGTCAGGGATGTAAAGGAACTTTTAGAGAGAGAAAGTAGAGAGAGAGAGAAGAATTTATGACAGAGTAACAGTACTATGCTCTGAAAAACGTACCTTTCACCCTGAAATCAAGGACTATTTATACTGTTTGAAATGACTGCGTGCCTTGATGTCACCCTAATTTGGGAGCATCTGATTGGCTAATCAAAGTAGGGACACGTGGCAGTATTAATTGGTCAGCACACCTCACTTTCATAAAAGGTGTAAGATCATTTTACTGGGCCTAAGTACATTTTTGGGGCCAGAAAAGGGCCTCTTAGTACACTTTCTTCAGAGAAACGTACTTTTAGGCCTGCCCCTTCCAGACCCTTTGTACTTTTACCTCTCTGCATGCATGCCACATGTAGGGCTCCGAGGGGGCCACGTGGCGGCACGATAGCCGTTGATTTTTTAGGCTACAACACTTCCCCTAAAAATCTAACACCACTTAATTCCTCATTTCCTATATCTACTAGGATGTTGTTGTGCTTAATTTAGTTCATCGAAAAACTAAAGTTTTAAAAAATTAGATTTTCAGATCGAATCTAATCTACAGTATGAAAATTCGGATTGGATTGAATCAGATTCAAGCTCTAATTGGTTTGAATTCGGATTGAAAATTAAAATCCAAATTTTATTCGAATCGGATTGGATTAGGCCCTAATCCAAACCGCACACCGAACTTTCACTCATACCTATAATTGTCGATTCATTTTTCACCAAAAATTAAATAAATAATGAAGCAGGGAGTACATCAAAGAATAATTACTCTTAACCAAAGGATATTCTTTCCAAAGAAGTTATATAATCAACAAAAATCTCATGTTAATAATGAAGTGTAGAGTGCATCGAAAAGTAATTACTCTTACCTAGCTGATTTATTTTCAAAAAAGTTATTTAATCAACAAAGATCTCATCTTTATAATGAAATTCAATTGACCCAATTAATAAGATTCTTAGAAAATGTATATATTAAAAATATAAAACTATTTTTAACTTTCACTTCTATAAAATACAATTAATAAAATTTTAAAGTTGAATATGGAAAAGAGCAAATAATGACATTATCCTAATTCCTACAACTCACATATTATGTATCTGAAATTTTGAGCAATGGAATTAGATAGAAGATCATAGTTACGATCAGAGAAAATTACACAAAAAGAAAGTGCGAGCGAGGATGATGATTTGACACCGTGGATACGAGCAGAGAGACAAGACAAGATTTTATTCCGGTAAAACGCTATTATTTTTTTTAGATCTCGTTAGAAAATAATTGAGTAGAGAGAGAAAGTGAAGCTGAAGAGAGGAGAGAGAAATGAAAAAAAAAAACTTATTTTACACATTGAAATAAGATGTGATTTGTCAGCCTATGAGTGATTTGTATACTAAGTACGTTTTGAAAAAGGCCCACATAAACATGAGGCTAGAGTATTACTCCTAATTGTCTAAGGCCTTGTTTGGTTGACAAAACAAATCATGGGAAGTGCAAATTCCTAGGAAGTAGAAGTATATGAAGTTGTTTGGTTTGCAAAACCATGAAAATTTGCACTTTCTAGAAAGTTCTACTTCCTCCAAAATGGAGGAAGTTACTTACCTAGGTCCCCCTAGGTAAGTAGAGCTTCCCATAGGAAGTTCTACTTCTCATTACCAACCAAACACAATTTTACACTTCCTAAGAATTTCAAATACATTGAAAAAACAACTTCCTAGGAAGTATGACTTCCTATATACAACCAAACAACGCCTAATATAATGTCATAGCAACAAATCTTATTAATTTAGGCTAACATGAAAATTGAGAGTATGACTTAGTGTTGATAAAGTATACCAACGCAACAAATCTTATCAATTTGGGCTAAGAAACAACACCAACCTTACCAAACCCGTGCAATATGCACGGATCCACCCCACTAGTATTATTGATAAGAGGGAGATCGAGATAGAATTTCAACTGATATTCTGTTGCCAAATAATTAAAAGAAACGGTGTAATTTTAAATAGTAGCTTTACAACATAATTACTAATCATTGCAATTATTTACAAAAACCAATTGCAAATAAGGCACAATGATAAAATAATATTTTTCTAATAGAAATAATATCAAAAGACAATTTTTTTGTGGATGTGAAAAAAATCAATGTAATACATCTATTGAAAAACGAAAGAGCTACTTTTCACAAGTTCCTCGAGCTGATAATTTTCCCATCAGCCAGAAGCTAATGTTGCACATATGATCCACCCTTTGTCCCTCGTATAAGCGCCTTCATAAAAATTGTCAAACTTTTCCACAAATATCTGTTAACTACAGAGTTAACAATGTATAGCCTAGCAACACCAAGATATTGGTTATGCATGAATTCAACAGAAAACATACCAATTTACACAACACATCAGGAGATCATTTAGTAGTCAGCCCTGATATTGTTCATCTTCTCACTTTGACGCCATTTTCTGGGGTGACAACACTGAATTTCCTTGGCAGAAATGTTATCTGATAAAACTCAACCCCCTCCGGAAGAAAGATAAACCCAACCCCCTCCGGAATAAAGTACCACATGCTTAACACGTGGAAGGTATGATGCACCACATCGATCAGCACATGTGGTGCACAAGCTATGGGGGGAACATGGTACTCCATACTCCTAGAAACAACATATTTCAAGGAAAACATTTACTTCATAACTCCAGCCTCCGTTCATATTGCACTAGCCTGAAAAGCATATAATTAAATGACCTACTGTATAGTCCTCTAAAGTGAAATTGGTTCGTGTTAGTTTCTACCTGCCATTGTCCTTGCCACATTCAGCGTGCTGGTGCTTGTTGGTGGTTTATAAGAAGAGTTGATTAGAGTACCACTTAGAAAAATCTTGACAAGAACATTTGGTATCAGCATCGAGCAGCATTTGATAATATAGCTGGTTTTGAACTTGGGCACTTTCTATTTTGAGATACTGCGTAGCTGACTCAGTACACCAGAAAAATCAACAGGTGGAGGGCATGAGAAATGCATGTACTCCCCAGTCCATGGATGCTTAAACCTACAAAAGGACATAGTATTATTAACTGTGCGACTGTTACTCAAATTCAGAAGGGGAAGAAACACGCTATATTTCTCACCCAAGAACCATAGCATGGAGACAAGGTCTCTCTATGCTGGAAAGCAAATCACCGAGCTGAAAATGACGGATAGATGGGGTTCTTGGTCGAAGCAGCGACAAGGCCATGTCCTTGGTTCCTCCATACAATTCATCTCCCAGTAAAGGAAAGCCAATGTACTTTGCATGTACCCGAATCTGAAAAAAAGCAAGAAGGCACAAATACATGGCAATATTACTGAAAAAGAATACAAAGATGAGCGTAGATCACATCTCTCCAATGCACATCATATTGACATATCTGCATATATGACAAACTGATGACAGCACTGAAAAATAAGATCATTAGTATAACAATAAATAAATGATCAACTTTTTTTAGAGAAAAAAAGGTAAGATTTGATTCCCAGAAGTGAAGAACCAAACCAAGATTTACAAGGCAACCAGATCATCGTCATACATAGAACCTTCATAGTCCTTTTAAATGAGTACGAGGCATGTTAATCAAGCAAGGCCATAAGTATTCGAAATTGTGCTAATTTGAGACCAATAAAACATCTCGTGTTCAAAATGCATTTCTGCCAAACGACGACAGCAACCAAGTTTCAGCACATCGATATATAATTATTTTTTCTTCTTTCTGGATTTGCAGGACGAGATGTACCCACACAGATGCTAATAGAAACTCCACCATCTCCTTTAATTCTGAATGCTACTTTTTAAGAAGCAGATTCTCAAAACACTCTATGTCAGCTTGGAAACAGTCTACTGGAATCCATAGCATTATTTTACAAGAAGAACCATGCATATCAGTTATCGCAATTGGAATAGCAAGATTTTTGAAGACAACAAGCCTCGATGAAAGCTTTCACTCAAATCATACTCAACTGTATAGACGAAATATTATGTCAATACAACAAAGCATGCCTAGTCACCAACTCACCATCCTTGGGATCACAAAAGCGAATGCTAAAATTGGAATGCAGACTATATAAATCTAAGATCCTAAGAACATATTGATACTTCTATCTATTCTTTCTTCTAATAAATCAGAGATAGGGGAATACCTGATGTGTGCGCCCAGTTTCTAGTCTCCACTCAACCAATGCTGCACCGCCATTGGCTAGTACCTCAAGCACTTTATACCTGCAGGCAAAGGATGAAAAGGAAAGGAAGTTCACACGTGGTACACTTATTTATCGGAAAAAAAAATGAAGAAAAAAAATCATAAAAGGTGTCATTGACTCGATGGTTGAACATAAAAGTAAAATTCAACATTTTCCAATCAACTATATGACCTCATATTACCCCTGTAACACCTGACCCATTTTAACAACTAGCTCATAATGCTTATCTAATTTACCAACCTTTTTTTTTGGTGTATCGTTACTTCAGATTAGGTTTCCAAACTGTTGTATAAAGTACATATGAACAAGACTAGAGAAGTGAAAAGAGCAGACTTAGTTTAGGGAGTTATTATGGTGCTATATGCAACCTTCTCCCCTCCCCTATTTGTATAGGGAAGAATATTTGTATGAACAAATTTTGCATCCTCAAATTACCATACCCATCGCTTATCAAATTTATATATGGACCCAGGAGCACCAAGCATGGTTCTCCAGATTTCAGGTACAGTTAGAGTATGGATATAAGAGACTCCTATTGGTGTGATTAATACTTTAGACAAATATATTAGTTTGTCGATTAAAGTTTAATTATACCCGTCAAAAAAAAGATTAATCAATTACCTATTTGCAAGGTAGGTGTACCATATATGCATATATCGTATTCCTTGTATAGACCATCTTTTTTCTCCCATTTTTTGTTACTAGAACTTTCCAGTCACCCTTCTAAATTACATTCACAATTATGGAAACGGTTGCTTTATCAAAGAAGTGAAATCTGGCACATGCTATGTTGCTTTCATGACCGTTTAGCTATGTTACTCCGACACCTTCATTTACCTCAAAAACCGGATGTCATGTCGTGTCATGTCCGACACGATATTCCACTTGGATACTTCATTTTAAACTAAAAACTTGTCTTTTTTCTATAAAATAGCCGAGTCGGACACTTGGACACCGGCATCCGAGTAGACACTCAATCCGTGTCTGAGCAACATAGCCGTTTAGGCACAAATTGACAAATCATATAATTTCCACTTTAACATTGTAACTCGAAAATTTGGGAACATTTTCTAGAAATAAGAAAAAGCACCTTATCTTGTTTTTTTGTGAGAAATTATACTTCCTCCATTCCATTATATAACAATGTTTTTGCTTTATTTGCCGGTTTCAAATTAATTGCCACATTACCGTATTTGGTAATGAGTTTACTCTATAGAGTCTCTCCTCCTCAAAAAGTGTTCAGTACTACCATAATACCATGTTGCTATATTCCTGAATCAAAGGAAGGTTTTAAATACTTGTAATGAGAAAATTTTAAACCAACCAATGAAAAGTAGGAAGAGTGCAAAGTGCATGCTGAGCGGACAAAAAACAAAGAATATGACTATAAAGTTTTATATGCATGAATTTCAATAGTATCAACATTGATTTGCATAACTTCAACAAAGGATGGAAACAATTGATGCAACAACTTCACGTTCTATAGCAAATATTCCTTTAGTTTCTTTTTGTTCTTCCTGCTTTTTCATGTTTGCCAATGCACATTTTATACCATTAATATCTTTAATTATATATCAATAAAGATTATAAAAGTTTGATATTCTTAATATATTCATTGAGAAGAATCAAACAAGACCTCACATGACTACATAATTCCTTATACATTGGAAAGAGTTTAGAAAATTCTCTCAACTTTTGAATAGTGCAAACATTCTAAATAGGAAAAAAAAAAAAAAAACATATGGAGTATATGTGATTGTAAGCACATATCAAAAACTAACTTTCCACGAGACGGCAACACATGCAAATCGATTAAGAAATAGGTCATCATTGAATGAACTCCATGAGCTTAGCAACCTTATATTTTTTGCACCATTGTTCCATCTTGTTGTTTCTTTAACTCTTTTATTTTCTTGTTTCTTTCACTTCTATCATCCGTCTACTTATTGCCTCCCAGGTTTATTATATTAGTTAATTAGGAAAGTTTTCACTACCTCAAACAATTGACACTACATTTGAGTTTGGTACCCTCACATTTAAAATTTAGCTCAATATAAACTTATCAAAACTCAAAATTTCAAATAACAAAAATAATACAAAAGTAAAGAAGAAAATTCAACTCAAGATTAAAAAAAAATCAAAACTCTAATTTTCTAATAAAAAAATATACATACAAGCGCATTTTAAAACTAAATGAAGAAAACCTTACAAGAAAAGAAATATGTATATGTCATACCATATTGCCTACACTAACCTATGTAAAGGTTCGTTCCCTTCAACTTATTTAGTTATTTAGGCTAATTTCAGACGAAATAAGATGTTTTAGACAATTCAAAGAACTTAACACACAAACAAGACAAATTTTGACAAAAAGCTGTTTACAGACAAAATAAATTTAAACAAAATACGTTTAAATAAAATAATTTAAGATAAGTTCAGACAATTTTCGCTAAGTTCAGATAATATAATTTTGGACAAAATCAGTTGAAGCGAAAGAGCCTAATTTAGGTCATCAGATGCTAAACTTGTTTGGGACAAGTGAATGAAACTGAACAGCACTGTTATGCAGCATCAGAGCCATAACTTACCTACTTGCAGCATGTCTTGCAGATCCAGAGTAATTACGTCCAGCAACAGCAGCAGTCATCCGAATTCGATTATTTAAATCACGAGCAATTGAAACCTCAACACGACCAGAAGCAGAAGTAGGAACCCCAGCAGTCACACTTAAGTAAACTCTACTCACTGTATGGGCCTTAAATTGCTCTGCCAAACAGGCATGAGAGTGTTCATCCTGTCAACAGCACATAATCACTAATCATATGTATTATTTACCTGATTCGTCTACATAATTTCAGTCTTAGAATGAACAAAACATCCCACAGAAAGTAAAACAATCTGACCTTAGCAACTACCAGTAATCCACTAGTGCCTTTATCTAGCCTGTGCACTATCCCTGGGCGAATTGAGCAGGAAGATGTCTCTTCACAAGAAAGTTTATCTGCAGGATGCACATCAATATTGAGATCATGCTCAGACACATCGTCCACCTCAGAAGACCATCCAACATCACTTAATGCAATAGTTGGGAGACTGCAATGGTTCAAGATTGCATTAACGAGAGTACCCCTTGCATTTCCAGGAGCAGGGTGGACAACCTGATCAGAGTGGGATACGCAAAGTATTAAGCCAAGTAAGCAATGATGATGAAATTTGTACCATACATTAATACATGAACCTTGCCTCACGAACTAGTTTATTTTATCCATCTCACAGAAAGAGAGTCTCTATACGAGTATCAAAACAAGAAGAAAGAAAAGGACCTTGCAATTGCTAGCATATATGATGTAGACACATAGACAAATACCAGACAACTAAACAGCTTACAACTTTCAATGAAACATATAATTAAGGCATCCATCACAACTAAAAAGGCACACCATTTATATAGATGATATTTTTCGGGAGACATCAGATAGGATCCAGTTATAGTCCAATTTTAACCTTTTATTTATACTGGAAAGCTCAATCAGCAAGCAGCAAAGGAACTTTCTGGCAGTGCTTTCCTCCAACAAAAAAATGCTCTTGCAGTGGAAGGTCAAAGCATGACAACAATGTTCAGTCTTTTAATTTATAACAAAACTGAATACTACATCCTCTTATATCAAGGAACATGCCAATAAAAATGCTCTTGAATTAAATTCTTTATTTCTGTATTATAAGATGTTAGATCTTGTGTACAACTTATTATAATTCATTAGATTTTATCAGAACTTATTTTTTCTGAAAAAAATCACAATAAGTTTGCAATAGACTGATACAAAGATGAAGGGGCTTTCTTGGTATGTTAGTTAAGGGTAGCCTCGGTAATAAGTTAGAGAGTTAGTTGGGAAGACTCTATAAATAGAATACACAGGGAAGAGAGAAATTATGCTGAAAATATTGGAGGATTTAGTATTTTAGTTTTGGGAGAAAAACAAGCCTCTCGAAAGCTTGTCACTATCTTCATAGTGACAATTTCCGGATTATCAATCAAAGATCAGTTTTCCCTCTTAATCTTCTTCTTTAATTTGCTTTAGCGATGTCAGTTCATTACAAAGTTGAACAGAACAAAGCCTAAGTAATAGATGCAGAATCATCTGGCAACTTATTTTCCTACACATTCATGAACTTCACGGTGAAAGATTGCAATGCTGGTCCAGCAGACCTATGTTTTCTATATACAAAAGTGTTGCTCAAAGTATCAGAATGACCTCCAACAGAGCATGACATAAGGTTTCTTACCATATGTGGAGGTTTATTCACAACTAAAACATGATCGTCCTCATAAGTAATGTCCAAAGGTATCTCCTCTGCATCAGCCTTCAGTGGTTCCAATTTTGCTATAGTGCAGTTGACTTCATCTCCCATTCTAACAGCATATGATGCCTGCAGAAACACATTTACGCCAGAGAAAAGTTAAACACAGCTTATAATAACTACCTCGGACCCTAACAATAGGCTACTTTCCAACTCAGGAAGTCCTAAAATAGTATGCCACTTTTATCTTCAATTTTTTACATGAAGTTTTAAACTTTCTTATTATCCCAAATTAATCGTGTGCCATAGCAGAGATGAAACTAAAAGTAAATTATGATTCTACATTTTACCTCAATTTCTCTTCAGTGACCGCTTGTATGGGTTCTGATGAGAATACTTTGAAACCAATACTAAATACCTTAGTAGAATTATAACCCCCACTTTACATTGATGGCAAAACTATCATTTTGTTGTTCGATAAAATGTAAATTACCAAGCCCTACTACGTAGTTTTAACATTACAAACCCCACTTCCATAAAAGAAACATGCTCGTCTTCTCAGCATTACAAACCTGAAATCTCACAAACAACCGCTCTACAGACTACAGAGCAATTACAGGACTTGGAAAATTATACCCTCTATTTTCTTCAAGGTTATGCACAACAGCACAAGTACTACTTATTGCATAACAGATGTTTCAAACTGACAGATAATCTTACATTGTCATTTCACATGAACATATCATAGTGAGTGCATTTATATTTCAAAAGAAAAATAATATAGAATGAGAAAATCTAGTAAACAAGTCAATCTATTAATACAATAGAATGAAACAACAAAGTTACATTTTATATAAAATGAATCTTCTAAGCTAGCCAAAATTCAACAAAAGAAGTCATAACTTCATAAGTGTGCAAATAATTTGCCATAATTCTACAATATTTTAAGTATGACACAAGAATTTAACCGAATAGTGAATAGGGAGAAATG
This sequence comes from Beta vulgaris subsp. vulgaris, assembly GCF_026745355.1. NCBI lineage: Eukaryota > Viridiplantae > Streptophyta > Magnoliopsida > Caryophyllales > Amaranthaceae > Beta > Beta vulgaris. The sequence continues at coordinate 10,263,674 of NC_079202.1, read as the reverse complement.
CTGCAACCTGCAAGTAATATTACCTTATCGATAACGCGGCCATTGACGGAGACAAGACCAGCGCGAATACTTGATTGAACACGAACTCTGCTGATTCCGTTAATTTTGGACGAAATCCAAGCGTCGAGTCTGGTTTTTGCGGCGGCTACATCTTCAACTTTCTCCTCTAATCTGACTCCTTCGTAGCTTGTTCTTACACTGTTGTTGCGGTCAGCGGAGAAGGCTTTAACGAGGGTTGATACCCTCAATCCAATTCTGTAGCGCGGAGGGAAATGATAGAGAGTTGGAGATGAACTTTTTTTTTGAGGGGATGAACTTAGCACCACCATTGCTTCTTTTCTCCACTGCTAATTCACTTCAACTTTTTGATGAAGAAGATATAAAATTTTGAAAGGTGAATACAGAAATTATGGAAATACAACTATAGAGATGGCAATATCCAGTGGATCACCCAGTCCATCCGTCTTAATGGATGGGTGAAAAACCGAGTTTAAACGGATGGTGAACGGGTGACGGATTAATGGATGCGGGTGATGGATCGGATTCGGGTGGACAATTTTCATCCATCACCCGACTCGTTAATCCGACCCATCACCAGTTTATTTTTAAAGAAACATTTTTTAGGTCCAATCCTCAAGGCCCAGTTAAATGTCAAAATCTAAAAGCCCAATGTCCAACCTAATTTTCCTAATTTCTGTATGCGAATTACTATTTTGAATTTAATTTGAATTGTGGTTGTGGATCTATGGTTTTGTCGGTTGAAACTTTATTTTTCTGAAATTTTATGGTGAGCATTATTTTGAGGTAATTTCACCCGATTATAACCCGATCCATCCGTTCACCCGGAAGTAAATGAATGGATGGATTCGGGTGGTGATTTTTTGGATGGATCGGGTGGTGCGGATGGTAGCGGGTGATGGATGCGGGTGATGGATGCGGGTGATGCTCCACCCACCCCGAACCCGATCCATTTACATCTCTAAATACAACTATACAAGTAGTTGTTGTCGTTGAGGTGGAGCCGTGGAGGTGACACTTTTGGTCAGACGGTCCACAGAATTGACGAAATAAGTTATGGAAGTTGGTTGGTTTGGATCGGTAATTGGGTCTCTCGAGCCTTGTTAGTTGTTAGGGTGGAATAGGTTGAGAAGCTCCCAATGAATACTTCCTCCATTTCCGAGTTCACTCATGGTACACCCGGGTGTACCATAAGCACGGTACATCCAGGGGCCTTTTCGTAATTAATCAAAACTTCAGTGGCATTTTCGTAATTTCTGAGGCTTATCATCATCTTCCTCATCAGCAACAGAAGTTAAACTTTCCGACGATAGAGATCAAATTGCCGTCGAAAATGTTGTCGATGGTACTGGAGGAGACGCTCAACGGTCAATTCCGACGCCATTTTTGACGAAGACTTATCAATTTGTTGAAAATCCTTCCATTGATGACGTCATTTCATGGAATGATGACGGATCTTCCTTCATCTTTTGGAATCCTACTGTATTTGCTCGCTCATTTTGATGAGGAGAAAAGTATTTGCTTTGCGAAATTCAACGCCGGCGAAGCAGATTTCCACCAGAGATTTGATCTTCTTTCTCGCTCATTTCTTTCTCACTCTTCTTTCTCGCCGGAATCACGTAATCGAAACTTGGAAATTGAAACTTCAATTCCCAGATATACTTTGCATTTTGCTCATTTGTTTTGTTTGTTGTTGTTTTGCTCGTTTTCTTCAATTTATTTTTGCTGGTTGTTCGAAGTGAAGACTTATGAAGTGGAGGAGAGAGAATCAACCACCATTGTTGAGGTGTTTGTTAATGGCGGATTATAATTGTTGTGGGAGGAGAAGAGATAAAGTAGTTTGTTCATGGTGGTGGTGGTGTAGAGCAGTGCTCATTTACATAATTTGTGCTCATTCAAGTTTGCTCATTTCTTAAATGAGTAGAAATATTTACTCATTTCCTCATTTTGCTCATTTTCTTATTTGCTCATTTTGCTCAATTGCTCATTTGCTCATCTGCTCATCTGCTCATTTTGGTCATTTTGCTCATTTGGAGAAAATAGTCTTGGGTGTACCATGGTGTACTATAAATATTCTCTCCGTTTCTTTTTATTTGCAACGGTTTGATTTTTATACTATTTACCAACTCTACTTAGTTTATATTTGGTGATTTATACTTTATAATTAAGTAAAAACATATTCATATGGTATCTTGTTAGATTCGTCTGAATGTATATTTTTCGAATATATATTTTTTATAATTTTTATTTATCGGTAATTAAATTTATTGAAAATATGCATTGGCAAGCGTGAAAGTCAAACTGTTGCAAGTAAAATGAAACAGAGGAAGAATAACTTATGGTTTGTGACATATCAAATATTCATTTGTTGCATTTATAGCGAAATGGAGGAAATATAAGGGCCCGTTCGTTATCGTTTTTATTTTTTAGTTCTCAGCTTTTTTGAAAACTAAAAACCAAAAACAAAAAATTCGAATAAGTGATTTTCACTTTTTAGTTGTCAGTTCTCAAAATCATCATGTTTCCATCAAATGTGATTAATTTTTTATTCATTATAGGACATATATCATATGTATTTGAAAATCAAAAAACCAAAAAACAGAAAACCACAGTAATATCGAATGGGTCATAAGGTTTTATGTTGGGACCATATACACAAGTGATCTCATTGGCTAGAAGAAGTGGGGTCCAAATTCCACTAAGTTGAAATTTTCATTTGAATTTCAAACAAAAATTTGATTTTTGAATTTCAAATTTGTTGTGGGTCTCAAGGACTTAACCCCTTGAATTTTTTTTCTCTCTCGTCACAATTCTCTCACCTCAAAAAATTACCCTTTCCTCTTTCAAACATATTCTCTTTACTAACTGATGCGCCACCAAAATTCTTAACCTGAAAATTTTGTTCTTGTCAGAAATTTAACTCGGATTTTGTAGCTGAAATGTTCGTAGTATTATCATCAGAAGTCTTTCGGAAATTAGATATGGGCCTTTGTAGCCGGAATTTTTTTCGTTTTGTCATCGAACTTGGGATCTCGTATTGAAAGTAGTAACATAATAATTTTTTTTAATATCACAGTATTTATAGTAGTAACATAGTATTTGCTTTCGTATCACACTAAGGGTGCGTTCTATTCAACTTATTGCCCCTGAACTTATTGGACCTTATCTGAACTGAACTTATTGAACCTGAACTGAACTTATTGGAACTTATTAAACCTGATTGGACCTGATTCAACTTATTGGACCTGATTGAACCTGATTGGAACTTATTGACCTTATTGAAACTTATTAGACCTTATTGGCCCTGATTGAAACTTATTAGACCTTATTGGACCTGATTGAAACTTATTAGACCTGATTGAAACTTATTTGACCTTATTAGACAAAAAGATTGACCATGAATAACATAAATATTACCACTAACGTAAATACTACCCTTCAAATTTTTTTATGGAGTAATAATTATTATAATCCGTCCTTTAAAAAATAATGATTATTAATTATCTCTTATGATAATTAATTTAAGAAAAAAATTTACTATTTATATATTTGCCTATACATAAATTTCACCACTAATATATTTAATAGTCTTGTTTTGATTTTATAAAACACTAGTAGAAAATCAAAAATTAATTAACATTTATTATTATTATTAACCTTAATTATTTGACCATGATTATAATATTATTTAATAGCAATATGAATAATCAAATAATAGACAATAATACAAGTATAATACTATACATTGTGGTACTTTAATAAAAAATTCTAATAATATAATAATCAGCTAATAGTAGTATGAATAATAAAATAATAGACATAATACAAATAAATAATAAAATAATAGACATGATACGAATAAATAATGAAATAATAGACATAATTGGCTGATTATTTATTTGTATTTTATCTATTGTTTTATTATTTATTTGTATTATGTCTATTATTTTATTATTCATACTACTATTAGCTGATTATTATATTATTAGAATTTTTTTATTAAAGTACCACAATGTATAGTATTATACTTGTATTATTGTCTATTATTTGATTATTCATATGCTATTAAATAATATTATAATCATGGTCAAATAATTAAGGTTAACAATAATAATAATAATTATTATAATTACAATATTTTGCAACTCGTCTTTAAATAACTAGAGATAACATGTTTTCGTTACTAATAACAATGAAAGATATAAATTTTTTATTTTCGACTAGTGTTTTATAAAATCAAAACAAGACTATTAGATATATTAGTGGTGAAAGTTATGTATAGGCAAATATATAAATAGTAAATTTTGTTGTTAAATTATTATCATAAGAGATAATTAATAATCATTATTTTTTAAAGGACGAATTATAATAATTATTACTCCAAAAAAAATTTTGAGGGGTAGTATTTACATTATTTGGTAATATTTATGTTATTCATGGTCAATGTTTTTGTCTAATAAGGTCAAATAAGTTTCAATCAGGTCCAATAAGGTCAATAAGTTTCAATCAGGTCCAATAAGGTCTAATAAGTTTCAATCAGGGCCAATAAGGTCTAATAAGTTTCAATAAGGTCAATAAGTTCCAATAAGGTCCAATAAGTTCCAATCAGGTTCAATCAGGTCCAATAAGTTGAATCAGGTCCAATCAGGTTTAATAAGTTCCAATAAGTTCAGTTCAGGTTCAATAAGTTCAGTTCAGATAAGGTCCAATAAGTTCAGGGCCAATAAGTTGAAAAGAACGCACCCTAAGATTAAATTTAATTAGTCTCGCTAAAGTAACAATCTCGTTTAATCGGAGATTGATGACTCTTGTTGAGTGAAATCAATATTGGTCTTGTTTAATTGTATATGGATATACACGAAAACTATAAGATTGAATTTAATCAGTTTATCCTCCTTAACAAACTCGTTGATCGGAGCTTGATCACTCTTGTTATTTTTTAATTATATATGACTAATGCTTATGTGCATACGAACGGAAACTATTTGATCATATTTATTGGATTCAACTAATTATATATAAATATGAATAAAAATAATAATACTACATTTCTTGAATTGAATGAGTCTTGCCCTCATACCGAACATAATCAGTCTCGCACCCGTAACATAAATTTATAATAATGTTGTTACTCACTTTTAAACGATATTCACCTAATCAATATAATTGGTGATGTATGCAACTTTTTTTTAAATAAAACTAATTAATTATAATAAAGGCATATATATAAATAAGTTATTCTTTTTATTTTAAATATTTAATTAGTAACAAAAAGTTATAAATTAAATATTTATGTTTATAAATTTATCAAAGACATTAAATTAGTCCAAATTGAAACTACGTTGAGGGGAGGCTTAATATATTTAGCGACAAACAATTGAACCAAGATGTTAGGGGATACTAACACATTTGTAAGCACCCAAAAAATATATTTTTTGATTTTTTTGATGATTAATTAATTATAAAGAAAAGTAAAGATTATATATAGTATCACTGATATTAAAAAAAACTTTCCACATTCTGTATAACCTAAACAAAACTTAGGAGAGGCAAAGAGCAACTCTTTTCATTTTTAATATCACGGTATTTGTGGTAGTAACATAATATGTTCCTTATCATAGTTGATGATTTTACTAGAGTCACATGTCATTTAATGAAATCCAAGACCGATTCATTTGCTCTTATAATTTCTCAATTTCATGTTAAAATTTTAATGCATTAAGACCGGCCATGCAACAGATCTAGTTGAAAGAGAAATAAGCATGCTAGGTAATAAGTATTACAAGGTACCATGTGCCAAGCCACCATATATAGACATTGTGACATGATATGTCTATGTTAAAGGACCTAGTAATCAAAGTAGTGCATATTATATCACAGTCATAATAATGTCCTATTATGATGTTTAGAGTAATCGTAACTCGTCATAAGTTGGACACGGAACATACACGTGAGATATGCACACAAATAATGTATACTTAGATCGATATGGTCGTATAGAGTTTCAAAGACGTAAATGTTAAATAAGAATCCAAGCAAAATATATTATAATCTACCAATTGTACTAACATGTGATTAATTTTTAAGAACCCAAAGTAGGAGACGATTATGTTGTACTGGATAGAACCAACAATGGTTTATCTTTTCCTCTTTTTCCATCCAAACTCACTATTTAGAAATTCTAGTTTAAATTCACATTAGATCGTCTTGAGTGGACTTTATCAGTTATCACATTCCAAAATTAATGTGCCTTTCTCTAACATAAAACGTAAAAGATTTTCTTGATCAATATGACTTAATACACACTGTGGGATTTTGTAAGTGCAAAAATCCAACTGTAAGAAAAAAAAGACATGAATGAGTGAAATTTTTGCCCACCATTTATTCAATATGGAGCTTCTTAGCTAGCCTCAATGAACAACAACACGCATTACAGAGTACTGAGAAGATAATAAGAACAATAATATACACAATTGATTGTTATTATAGTCTTCCCTCACCCCCTCACTTGTACACAATCAGTTCATTTTGCTTTCCATCAGAATCTGCTGTGCCCTTCTTCATCATTGCTACAAACTCCTCATAGTTAATTCTTCCATCCTGCATATAATCAATGATGGAAAACATCATACATTAAACAAGCAATTCATCCGACTGAAACTAAAATAATGGAGAAGACAAGGCTTCAAAGAAAGTTTAGTATGTTTTTTTTACTTTGTTTGTGTCAACATCATTCAAAATTTCGTCGATAGTTGACTCGTCTCCCATTCCAACTTTTGTCATGGCTTGTCTTAGCTCTTCTCTTGTTATGTACCTACAATAATGCCAAACAAAACGTTGTGACATATGGTTTTTTTCAGCAGTTGATCATACAGCAAGAAGCGATCTGCAGTGCTTTGCATCTTGGTTGTAATAATTCCGGATCAAAAATTTCCTGCCTTAACGTTTCCCTGGCTCTTACAGATTAAAGGTTCTTCTAATAATCAACTAGAGTTCCCTTACAGCCATACTTTGACATACCGACTTCTTCTTATAGGTTACTTGTGATTTTAGGTCATTTTCAAGAGAAGTTTACCTTGTTGAGCATAGCTCAAATGGTTGATATACTACAGCAAGATATACTACAGCAGCAAGATATACTACAACAATAACTAACTAATGCCACATCAGCACAGTTAGTTATAACAACTTATTGATTGTTTCTAAATAGTTGTTATCCTATTGTATGTAGTATATAAGGAAACTTTCTCTATTAGATTGTAATTCAATGATAATACAATACAATCTAAACTTTCTCTTCTTCTCTAAACATTCTCTCTCTATCTCTAAACTTTTTTACATCTAAGCTTTCTTGTCTAAACTCATCAATGGAGGTTATTATAACCTCGAGCTGAATTGATATTAATCTGCATACTTTATCATGGTATCAGAGCTGCGAAACCATTGCAATCAAATTCTTGAAGATCAAATACTCACTGATGAAATCTAAATGTCTGTAAGTTCTAAAATTCTGCGATCCTTTGAAAATTCTGCTCACAAATTCTTTTGATCTAAATTTCTTTGAATTTTGTTCTTCTCTTCATATATTCTAGTCTGCTTCACAAACAAATCTTCTGTTCTTGATTCTATCTTTCTGATAACACTAAAATCTTGAAATCTAAACTTGATATCATCATGCCTGAAATAGTAGAAGAAGTTTCAAATAGAAACACTAATTAACACTGATCCTAGACAAGATTATTCTAGTCCTTTCTATGTTCATCCTAGTGATAGCCTTAAAATGTGTTCAATTCCTACTAAATTTGATGGTAATGGATATAGTGATTGGAAGAGAGCAATGCTTATAGGATTATCTGCTAAAAATAAACTAAGCTTTGTAGATGGAACACTTGAAATGCCAGCCATTAGTGATCCTACTTATCATGCTTGGAAAAGATGCAACGATTTGGTTATTAGCTGGTTACTAAGTGCCTTAGAACCTACTATTGCTCGTAGTGTTCTCTATTTCTCTACTGCAAAAGAAATCTGGAGTAATCTTGAAGAAAGATATGGTCAATCTTCTGGACCACAGTTGTTTTCTCTTGAACAACAATTACATGACATATCACAAGGAGGTGAAAATGTTGCTGAATATTTTACAAAGATGAAAATGTTGTGGGATGAACTGGATATTGTAAATCCTATTCCCACCTGTACTTGCAATGGATGTAGTTGCAACCTCAATAAGAAATTATTGACTGCTCGAGAAAATCAGAGACTCATTCAATTCTTGATGAAGTTGAATGAACACTATGCTATGGTAAGAGCTAACATTTTAATGATGCAGCCACTGGTAGCTGTAAATCATGCATACAGACTTCTTCTTCAAGAAGAAAGAAACAGAACTATTGCTCATGATATGCAAAGTTCTAATTCTTATTCTGCAGAAAATCATGCCTTAGTTGCTGATAGAAGAACATACTATGATCATAGCAGAACAAAGCCAAATGTTTATCAACCACCTTATAAGCAACAACAATCTTATTATCCATCAGTTGATAATAAGAATAAGGGAAAAGTGGTGTTTAACAACAGCAACAAGAGGAGTTTTCCATATTATTGTGATCACTGCAAGATCACAGGACATTCCACTGAAAGATGTTTCAAACTCAATGGGTATCCTCAAGATTTCAAACCTCAATTCAAGAAATATGCTCACCTTTCACAAGGAGCATCTCTTGATAATGTCCTAAATTATGCAAAGATCTCAAATGTGAAGTCATATCCACTGATAATGCCTGTTTTCTTCAGGGCCATTCAATGAGAATGCCTCTTGGTAAGCTTAAAAGTGGCTTATATTGCACTGCTATTACTTCATCATCTGTTACTGCTGATGATTCACCTTGTGACCTCTCCTCTGCTCATGGTTTATCTACAATTTCCACCTCAGTTCTTGAAGAAATCAAGCTTCAACACTTAAGACTTGGTCATATGCCATTTCAACAATTGAAGCACTTATTTCCTTCATTACCTATAAATGCATCTGTTGAGTGTATCTGTCAAGTGTGTCCTGCTGCTAGACAACATAGACTTCCATTTACTTCAAGTTCTATCTGTACTACTGCACCTTTTCAGTTGATCCATGTAGATCTCTAGGGGCCCTATAGGGTATCTACTTACAATATATGTACTTTCTTCATGACTATAGTGGATGATTTTTCCAGAAGTACTTGGATTCATATGTTGAAGTTCAAATCTGATGCTGTGGTTATCTTACAGAATTTTGTTTCTTATGTGAACACACAATTTCACATTCTTGTTCAATGCATTAGAACAGATAATGCCAAGGAGCATTGTAAAGGGGAACTAAAGCTTTTCTATGCTGCCAAAGGTATACAACACCAAAGAAGCTGTGTTGACACTCCACAACAAAATGGAGTTGTGGAGAGAAAACACAGACATTTGCTAGAGAAACTGCAAGAGCACTATTTTTTCAATCCAACTTACCTATCTCATATTGGGGAGAGTGTATTCTAACAGCTGCTTATATCATCAATAGAATGCCTTTAACTTGCCTTAAACACATCTCTCCTTTCACCAAGCTTTACAACAAAGAGACTAATGTTTCTCATCTAAGAGCATTTGGGTGTTTATGTTTTGTTGCAACACTCAAACAAGGTAGGAGCAAATTTCATCCTAGATCACAACCTCATGTGTTTATTGGATATTCATCAACTCAGAAAGGCTATAAAGTACTAAACCTTGCCACTCATACCATTTCTATTTCAAGAGATGCAGTGTTTTATGAAAAACACTTTCCTTTTCATTACAATCCTTCTCCCACCTCATTTAACACCACTAAATCTTTTCACATTTTTCTCCCTTCTACTACTTTGTCATCCTCCATTGCAGATATCCCTGATGTTTTTCATTTTCATCCTACTACATCTATTTCATCAGACTCACCTTCTTTATCTTCACCTTCTAATTCTTCTCCAGATTCTTCTTCTCATACACCAGAATCATCTCTTTCTACACCTCCTATACCTTCTCCCCCTCCTTCACCATCACCTTCACCTCCCATCCCTTCTCCTCCACTCAGAAAATCAACCAGACCCACTAAACATCCATCCTATTTACAGTCTTATGTCTGCAATCTTGGCTCATTTACACCACCTTCTTCACATTGGTGTAATCTAGTCACTGCTGATTCTATACCTACATCTCATCTTTCTCTTATTGCTACCATAGATTCTTTTTCTGAACCTCACTCTTACAAGGAAGCTTCTCAATCACCTGTTTGGGTAGCAGCAATGGACAAAGAGCTTCAAGCCTTAGCTGACACACATACTTGGGATCTTGTTGCTTTACCTCCCCAAAAGAAACCTATAGGTTGTAAGTGGGTGTACAAAACTAAACTCAAGGCTGATGGTTCTCTAGAGAGATGCAAAGCCAGACTTGTTGCAAAAGGCTTTACACAACAATATGGCTTAGATTATGAAGAAACATTTTCTCCAGTGAAAAAGATGTCTACTATCAGGTGTATTCTTGCTATTGCTTCTAATAAATCCTGGCCTATACATCAACTTGATGTTAACAACGCATTTCTTCATGGTGACTTACATGAAGAAGTGTATATGAAGCCTCCTGAAGGTCTCTCTTGTCCTCCTGGCTTTGTTTGCAAGCTTAAAAAATCTTTATATGGGCTTAAACAAGCTAGCAGACAATGGTTTGCTAAACTTCTATCTGCTCTACAAGCTCAGGGATTCATTCAATCTAAGAATGATTATAGTCTTTTTATTAAGAAGACATCAAACCATATTACTCTTGCAGCAGTCTATGTGGATGATATTTTGCTTACTGGCACTGACATAGATAGCATCATCTCACTAAAAGCTTACCTTCACACTACCTTCAGCATCAAGGATTTGGGGTTACTCAATTATTTTTTGGGTATTGAAATCACCAGAACTTCATCTGGGATCATTATGACACAAAAGAAGTTCACTAAGGAACTTCTTTCATCTACTGAGTTAGATCTCTCTCATCACACTGTTACTCCACTTCCTTTACATCTCAAACTCTCAGCTCTTGATGGTACACCACTCTCTAATCCTACTCAGTATAGATGTCTAGTAGGGAAACTCAACTTCCTAACTAATACTCGACCTGATCTCTCATTCACTGTTCAAGCTCTCAGCCAGTTTATGCATGACCCTATATCTTCTCACATGGCTGCTCTTCACCATACTTTGAAGTATGTTGCTGGTACTGCTAAAGAGGGTATTCTCCTACATGCTAGTTCTGAATTAAAACTCCAAGCTTTCTCAGATTCAGACTGGGGTGCATGTCCTGATTCAAGGAGGTCCATTTCAGGCTATCTACTTCTTCTAGGCAACTCACCCATCTCTTGGAAATCCAAGAAACAAGCTACAGTCTCCAAAAGCTCCTCTGAAGCAGAATATATAGGGCTATGGCCAATGCAACTTCTGAAATTACATGGCTTGTTAGACTCTTGACTGAGTTGGGTGTATCTGATTTGCAGCCTGTCACCCTTCATTGTGATAATCAATCTTCTATCTATATTGCTAAAAATCTTGTCTTTCATGAAAGGACAAAGCATATAGATATTGATTGTCACTCTACTCGAGAAAAAATCATGGAAGGACTTCTACAACTATCCTACTTACCTACTAAGCATCTGTTAGCTGATGTGTTTACTAAGGCTTTGCCTTCAGCTCAGTTTAACACTTTGTTGTCCAAGCTGGGAATGCTTCTTACAGATTCCAGCTTGCGGGGGGATGTTGAGCATAGCTCAAATGGTTGATATACTACAGCAGCAAGATATACTACAGCAATAACTAACTAATGCCACATCAGCACAGTTAGTTATAACAACTTATTGTATTGTTTCTGAATAGTTGTTATCCTATTGTATGTAGTATATAAGGAAACTTTCTCTATTAGATTGTAATTCAACGATAATACAATACAATCTAAACTTTCTCTTCTTCTCTAAACATTCTCTCTCTATCTCTAAACTTTCTTACATCTAAGCTTTCTTGTCTAAACTCATCAATGGAGGTTATTATAACCTCGAGCTGAATTGATATTAATCTGCATACTTTATCATACCTTAAGTACTATAATTGCTCTTCACTATTCAAAATCTTGCATCTTGAGTAATGAGTATTATGGAATTGGTAGGAAATGTAAAATGCCTAATTCATTTTCACATAAGAGAAAAATGAGCATAGAAAGTGGCATATTATTTTAGGACGGAGAGGATTTAGAAAGTGGCATATTAAAATTCATTTTCACCCAAGGGAAAAATGAGCATAGAAGAAAGACTATGCATGTTCTGGCATACTAACCCGCTGCCATCCTTGTCGAAGTACAGAAAAGTCTTGTACATGTTCTCTTCCTTATCCAGTCTATGCCGATGCATAGTAGCCGTAATGAATTCCTTGTAATCGATAGTTCCATTTTTATCAACATCAGCCTGAGAGAAAACTCGAGATTCTTAATACAGTTTATGGTAATAGCCAATCATCTATGAAATTGTAGAGGTTGATCTGAGTCCTTACAGCATCCATTAGCTGCTTTATTTCTGACTCTGTGAGCTTCGAGCCCAGCCTTGCCAGGCCTTCTTTGAGTTCTTCTAGGGTGATTGTACCACTTCTATCAGTATCAATGTTGTTGAACATTTCTTTTAAACCTTTGATTTCTTCATCTGACAGATTTTCTGCCATTACCTTCAGCCATTTCATTTATATTATTAAGAAGAAATAAACGTATGGCAAGTCTAATATATGTAATTCTTGAAGGCTTCATCTAGGCAAAAAAAAATTGGGTGTTAAAAGTGTTAACACAAGAATTTGTTGACAATACAAATGCACTAATCGAAATAAAGGAACTGAGCATGATACCATGAGAGCAAGCTTCTTGAGTTTGTTCATTGCTCGGAACTGCTTCATCCTAATAAGAACAGCACTGTCCATAGGTTTCTCAGAAACATCACCGTCTTCTCTGAGCCATGGATGTTCTGATTCATAGGTAATTATATGTAAATTTTATGGGTAGCCAAAACAAGTTATACATCCAACATAAACATTAAGCCTATGGAAATTCTTTCTTCGAATCCCATATCAAACTCTCATTTTAATAGACTATGCTTCTTGAATTGGTAGAAAATGTAAAATACCTAATGATTCTTGAAAAAAAAAAAAGCATAACTCAAGTTTCACTCATCTTCTTAAATTGGTTCAAAATCAGATTAATTAGAAATATTATCGTGTTTGGGTACCATCCCAAATTAATCAAAAGTTTAACTCCTATTTTACAAGCCTATGTTTAAATCTTTTTAGGCTGTTATTGCAGGAAGAAATAACATTTCAGATAATCTTTGCAGGAAGAAATAACATTTCTAGATATTAGAAGGCCTTCAAAATTTGGGATTGTTATAAGAGGTGATTTATCCTAATATATATGGGTGAAACTTATGATTATTCATGCTATTTTTTACTATCATCATAACCTTAGTTGAACAAAATGAATCACATACCAAGTGCCTGTGTAGCACTTATGCGTGCATTCGGGTCTCTTGCCAACATTTTACCAATCAAGTCTTTGGCACCAGCAGATATCGAAGGCCACGGAGGGGTTTCCAAGTCTAGCTTCCCCTTCTGGATCTCATTAAATATCCCAGCTTCAGTCTCTGAAATAGTCTTACACTATTAATCAGAACCAAAGAGGAGGCATATCACAGAGTTGAGATATAGATGAAACAAATAAGCCAAATCACCCACACAATGAAAATTCATTGAATCCTCATGACATGATCTCTAGCCAGTAGCAATCTCATAAATTTCAACAAGCAGTATTGAAAAGTATCAAATTCTGTTTCAGTAAGCACATGCTTACCAGCCCAAAAGGGAGGAACTCCGCTTAAAAGAATGTATAAAATGACTCCAGCACTCCACACATCGATCTCTTTTCCATAGCGACGCTGCAAAACTTCTGGTGCTACATAATACGCACTTCCAACAAGTTCCTTGTAAACTTTCCCTGCATTTATAAGTTCTCAGATCAATATGGATAAATCCCATGTAGTCCTGACATCATACTGGGCTGACTATATAGAGAAATTCAGAATTGATGGTCAAAATTCTATCTCATATATACTAGTTAGTATTGCGAGCATGACAGTTCGTATCTGCAGTTTTCCAATGAAGTCTCTTGCAAGAACAGAATGATGTGAAACTGAGCATCAAGTTGTAGGTAATTTGCATGAGGTTTCAAAGACTCGTATCATTTTGAACACCACTTCCAATTTAATCATAATTAGATTTCTACTAGAATCTAATGAGTATGCCAGAACATCTACTTAGGTGTGGCAATAGAATGCGAAGGATAGGCATAGACCAGGTCTGATTCATTAAGGGTGGCCTAGAAATTGCAAACTTAATAGGACATAAGTTAGTTCATCGAGTGTACTAACGTTTTATTTTCTTTTCCCTTTTTTTTTTCTTTTACCCTTTTTATAAACTGAATTGCAGTAGAGTAGTGGTCAAACAATCTCATATGTATTGCTTCTAAGTTCTAATTCACCATGAAGATTCTGCCCCTGCTTAATTACTGAACTGATGCCAAGTACAACAATCTTAACAGTTGGTTTCATATCAGCTTAAAAAATCCTACTGCCAGATAAGCACAACAATCTTGCTGTCAATCAATCTCAAGCACAAACAAACCACAATGAGCCATATTTTTCAGGTTTTCCACTTGATTAAGCGAGTGCTTTCTCTAATCAACGAGAACACTCGTTTTCGAAGAAACAGCAATTGACTTTGTTTGGGAAACACATTAAAGAGATAGCAAAATCATACAAAGAGAAATACAAATTAAATTCATGCTTATAATCATATACCTTAAAGAGATACATTGCAATAAGCTCGGAATTTAAATGCCTGCATTTTACATCAGGTGGTTTATGTTGCAACTACTGTCAATCAGACTGAAGGACAAGTATCCTGTATGCTTACTCATTTATGCTTTAAAATGGAAAAATGTGAGTAATTTTTAGCAATCTTACATATAATAATCTAAAAGAATATATACTCCCTCTACATTTATGTTTAGCACATCCCGAAGTAATTAATAGACCAGTCTGTCAATTATTTCCGGTTAAAATCTGATCTGTTCTAACAGCTAAACCCATATTATTATTAATACAGTTGAAAGAATTCCAGAAAAAGTAAATTGGTAAACATTGAAGCATAATCATGATAGTTTGGACTCAATAGGTTGAGTCCCAAATCCAATTCAATCAGACTGGAGTGTAGACCTTTCCTAGTCCACCTACTCACTTAATATTGCAACACATGATAAAATTTTCCAAAGAAACTTTACATAGGTAAAATGATCAATGAAAAAGGATTATTATGATGTTTTACACAAAACAGTGTTCGACACTAGCGTTTTAGGTAGAGGATAGAAGCTTGTAATGTAGGGGACATGAGTTCACAACACACATACACACACATATTAAATGTTAACTGAAAAAAAAAAAAACTACTGACCTTCTTCAATGAAGACAGAGAGGCCAAAATCAGTGATCTTCAAAGGAGAATCTGCATCCTTGTTGACCAACAAGAAATTCTCAGGCTTCAAATCCCTATGCATGACTCCCATAAAATGACAAACATGAACAACATTAACAACCTGTCTAAAAATAACAGCAGCTTCCTTTTCAGAGAAACCACCTTTACCCACAATCCTATCAAACAACTCCCCACCTGAGCAAAGCTCCATTACTACATACAAATGATTTATATCTTCATAAGCCCCTCTGAATTCTACAATACTGGGTTGTCCACTTAAATGTTTCATTATCAAAATCTCCCTCCTCACATCCTCAATATCTTTTCTATGCTTAAGTTTAAGCCTAGATATTGACTTGCAAGCATATTTCACCCCTGTTGATATTTCTGTACATAAGTAAGTAATACCAAACTGCCCTCTTCCTAGCTCTTTGTCTAAATGGTACATTGAAGTGATGTCAACATATGGTTTGTTTAATATAGGACCTATACCGGGTTGCGACAACGACGAAAAATAAGAAGATTTTCTTGAAGGAACTGGTGGTGGTGGTGGTGGTGGTGGAGGAGGAAGTGGAGGTGGTCTATAATACCTGTTTCTAGGGGAAGTGTCTGAGGAGGTTGATATTGCAATTTCATAGTTTTTTGGGCACCAATAATCAAGAGAAAAACAGTTTCCCATATTTGGAGAGAAGGTGAGAAAATGGGATGAAGGAAGTAATGGGTATTGGATGAAGGAAAGGGAGTGAAAGATTCTAGTTTCATATTGACAGTTTTAGGTGCTTTGCTTTCCCTTCGAGAGATGATCGTTCTAGTCATTGTTGTTCACTTTTTTGATATTATAATTGGGATGGTCCCTTGGGATGTTTGAGAATTCTGAGGAATATAGTGGGAGAATTACTGATGCAAGCAAGGAATAGAAGGAAAGGAGCTTCTGTTCTCCATTGATTCATTGCAGCCTTGCACGGAATTGAGGACATCAGAATTATGAGACTCCTTCCTTATGGAATCTATATATATATATATATCTAAAACTCAAAACAAATAAAAATATGTGTTTCAAGACTCAAATCAATAACCTCTCATTTGATATGATAATGTACTAACCAACTACCCTACAATACTCATGTTAGTCTTTGTGAGAGAAAAAATCATTTAAAGATAAGATACTATTTCTATTTTCGAAGATTTCAAATGCACATTGGTAAATAATCCGGGCGTATCGTCTGGAACAAAAACTAGTTTGTCCTAACAAGTCTATCTTCCCTCCTACTTTTTTTGTATCAAATTATGTGCCAATTATTAGTTGACATCATGATCATCATCAATATAATCTAACTTTCTTTTTAAAAAAACGAGAGAAAAATTATAAACCAGTAAAAATGAACAACACAAATGATACCACATATAAATGAGGTAAAAGATTTAGAACTCATATATAGAGTCCTATTTCCTTCCTAACCCCTCCTCAAGTTGGAGATGCAAATCGCGAATGTCCAAGTTGGACAACAAAAATTCAAATTGACAAGAGCCTTAGTAATGATATATGCTAACTGAAAGTTGATAGGAACATACAAAGGAGCAATAAGCCCTTCAGTGACATCATACGAACAAAATGACCGTCAACCTCAATATGTTTGTTGCGTTCATGAAATACCGGATTCTTAGCAATATACAATGCAGATTGAGTGTCACAATATTAACACATACCTGTAGGATGTTGAACTCTAAGATCACGTACTAACTGCTTAAGCCACTTTAATTCACACAATACAACAGTCATAGAGCGATATTCTGCTTATGTAGAGGAACGCGATATTGTAGGCTGCTTTTTAGTCTTCTAGGAAAAAAGAAAAGCTACCCACTCCAAAAGCGTCTAGTAATAGGACAACTAGCCCAATCAGAATCACACCATACTTCTAGACGAAGATCATTGTCAGAAAGAAATAAAATTCACTAGCTTGGATTTTTCTTCAAATATCTGACAATTTGAAGAGCTGCCTCCCAATGGACAACTTTTGGTGCCTGCATAAACTGTGGAACATAATATGCTAAATCAGGACGAGTAACATCATGATAAATCAACCTGCCCATTAGACGACAATACTGCTATGCGTCATCCATTATGGACCATCAGCCAGAGCGAGCTGATGATGTTGCTCCATATATAGGAAAATCTGCAGTTTTAACACCCAGCAATCCACACTAAGAAATAATGTCCAAAGCATATTTCTGTTGACTCATAAATTTTCCCTGAGGACCTCTAGCATCTTCTACACCTAGGAAATATTTCAAAACACCCAAATCTTTCATCTTAAAACATTTTCCAAGATAAGTCTTGAAGTCCAACAAAGGTCTCTGATCATTCCCTGCAATAATCATATTTTCAACATAGATAAGCACATTCAGTTGATTCTTCTTCCTTGTCAAGGTGAACAAGGAATAATCAGAATACAACTACTTAAAACCATAGGATTTTAGAGTAGTAGCTAATTTTGGAAACCAAAATCTAAGTGCTTGCTTCAAACCATACAAATATTTTTTTATCTTACGCACCAAATTATTATTATTTTGGAAAAACTGGGAGGAATCTTCTTGTAGACTTCTACACATCAATCTGATTTTCCCATTTTTTCATAGCAACAATAGCAAGGAAAGTATGAACTGCCGACATTTTAGTCAATACCTTCTACCTGATGATGGCCAAATATGACCAATATGGCTTTCAATCTATGCAACTTTCCCTGCTCATCATATTTTTCGTATAGACCCACTTACTTCCCGATGCCTTCTTGCATGAAGGTAAGGGCTGCAATTCCCTAAGTACCTTGATCCTTCAAAGCTTAAATTTATGTAGCCATGGCCTTACGCCATCAATCATGTTTCATAGCCTCCTTAAAAGACTTAGGAGGGTTTCCTACAGTAATAGTAGCTAGATATCTGCGATATTTTTTCAGAAAACTTTTGACAACTAACATAATGCGTAATAGGATAGGGAGTACATGAGGACTTTGATAAAGAAGATGGTAGAGAAAATGGACCTTTCTTTTGCACTACAGTATGAATCACCTAGTCCTATAATTTTTTAGACGGAATTTTGGTACGTTTGCCTCTACCTAGACCTCCATTCCAATCCTTTACACTCTCTCCAGGAGCGACTTGGGCATCCCTCACACGTCTAAGGCCCTCGTGGGCTCGTGGCATCATCCTCGAGATGCCCAACCACAGCTGGGGCCTCGGCTAGCACCCTCAGGTGCAACATCTACTCCGCTAGCACCCCTCGGTGCCTCAGTCACATGCTCAGCCGCGTCGAGCTCCCCTTCAACCCCCACGGGAACCACGACACTAAGTATAGGAAGATCACCATCACACTTCCAATGCACCACATTGACATCACAGAAGGGTTCATAGGAAGCAAAAGGAAATTTATATTAAGCAAATTTCACATCTCTGAAGAGAAAATATTGTTTGGTCTCTGCCAAGTCAAACAATTTGTATTCTTTTTGGGTAAAAGAATAGCCAAAAAAACACATCTTCTACTCCTACTAGCAAATTCAAGCCCACGATGATTAAAATTATATGCACAAGACAAGCATCCAAAAATCCTTTAATAATCTATTGAGCAGATGGCTTCCAAACAAGCACTCATATGAAGTTTTATAATCAAGCACAACAGAAAGAGTACGGTTTATCAAATAACAAGCAGCTTGAACGCAATCACCCCAAAATCTGAAAGGAAGATGAGCTTGAAAGCTCAAGGCATGTGCTACAATCAAAATATGTTGGTGTTTCCTTTCTACTTGACCATTTTGTTGTGGGGTTTTTACACAAGAAGTTTCAAAGATGATCCCTTGTTTGGCAAAATATGGCTTCAAATAATTAAACTTTGTGCCATTGTCATTCTTAACACGTTTAATTGTCAGATTAAATTATCTGTCAATAAAGGTTATAAAATTCAGGAACATAAGTTCAACTTAAACTTTATCATATAATAAATATATTCAAACAATATGGGAAAAATGATCTGCTATTGTTAAAAAATATGAAGCACTACAATTAGTTCGATAAGGGCCCCATAAATCACAATGAACTAACTCAAATATCCGACTAACTCAACTATCACTCCCAGGAGAACTAATTCTAGGTTGATGGACATGAAAATAGACATCACACCCATTTTTATTCCAACTACTAATAGCAAATGGACTCACACACACGGTAATGACACAACACTTTCTCCAAAAGATGACCCAAACGCTTGTGCCACAAATCAATCGATCCCATGCTATCGGAACCCCTCGAAAACATAAAACCCATCTTCCCGTTCACTCGCTCCAACGTATGTCACACACATAATATTGTAGTAAATTGCACAATACAATTTTCAGCATCCATAATTGAGGGATTGAAATCAAATTACAATCAAGATTAGGCACAAATAGAACATAATAAATTTTCAAGTGTCGACGAAGAATCACATCTCCGCCATGAGTGGCCTCTACATAACTACCATCAGGCAAGCCAACTAGACAACCACTAATTTCCGTTCATTAATCAAATACGAAAACATGCTTATAATATGATGCATTGCTCCCGTATCTATAATCCAATCAGACTTACCATTCAAAAGATCCTTAGGTTTAGGCAAGCTAAATAAAGATAAAAAAGTATGTCACTGCTCCGTGGTAATACCGGCAAGCTTAGCACTCGCAGCATCCTTAGGCCCCAGATTAAAAGTCGAAGTCACGCCAAACTAGCCAGTCGTGGCTTTGTTTGCACGAGCAATCGTGCGCCTGACACACTTCGTTAATGTCTCGCGTAACCTTCGTGTGTCACGCACGTGCCTTGCAAGCCGCACGGGTAATTACCCAACCATTCGAGGTAGGTGATCAATTGAAAATAGCCAGTTGCCTTGTGGCCCTGCCGATTACAGTGAGTGCAGGTTGTATGTGTGTCAAAATTTCAATCTTTCCCACGAGCATCAGCTTTGAAGGCCAATGACTCACTAGGGTTTGGTAGAGACGTAGCAATCAGGCCCGTTCCTGACGTTTTGGAGGCCTTGGACGAACTAAGAAAAATGGGCCCTCCCCAATGTCAGCTACTATTCTTGATGTATATTGATTTAATCATATTAATGGTTAAAGTTCGATTGAATATGAGTTTCGTAACTCATGAAATCTGGATTAATTTTAGCTTACATTTTTCATAAGGTACCCACTTGATTAATGGTTAATTGGTTGCATTTTTTATGACTTGTCTTCCTAAATTGTCATATATTGCTTCTTAAATTTATCATGTCATCCTCTACATTGAGTTGTCAGTTTGAGTTTGGATTTTGGGTTGCGAAATTAGTAAGCGTTTATTACTTCTTTAATATTTTTCAGGGTTTGAATTGTGAAAAAAGGAAATAATAAAACTCCTCAGTTTTTAACAATTCCACTTTGACATTTGCGTTTTTTTATTAACATCTAATATATTTGACTATCCTATTTTATTAATTTGTACAATCTTTGTAAAATAGAACATTTTGAATATAAATATGTAATTTACAATGAGATAAATTTACTAAAATTTCATATTAACATTTGTTCTTATATATTAGTAACTTCATAGTCGAAGTAGAGCAAAAGAACAATATAAACATAAAAATTAAACGATTATATACAATCGAAAGGCGTAAAATAATAGTAGTTACTCTATATGAGAAGGCAAAAAAAAAAAAAAACCACACACTAAAAATTAAATAGTTATTTAAAACCATATTGGAAATAAAAGAAAACCAAAAAATTTAAAACAAGGCAACTGAAGGTTACAAAAGAAGAAATAGATAGCTAAAAGATATTAAAAAAAAAAGAACAAAAGAAAAGTCAAAAACAGAAGTTAAAAAAAAAGTGAGACAAAAACTTTAGTGTGAGGACTCGAACCTGAGACGGGTAAAATACAACATTCTCAATCAATGAGAACAAACCATTGAGCTATCACTAACAATAATTAAATATTATGCAACGCAAATGTATTTATCTAAATATTAGATTGCAAAAAACAGTAACTTGAGCCTTTTCTCCCTGGGCCCTGGGCGGGCGCCCCTCCTGCCCAGGCTCAGGGATGAGCCTGGTAGTAATAGGGCCCCGCTAAGAGTTAGCAAGCAACCTTTGCCTCTTGGCAGGAGGTTCGCTGTCCCCCTCCTTTCCGGTCCGGCCGCGGTACGGCACCTGAACTCGAAGCTACGATTGAATCTGGTTAGATCTGATCTATATCAGATTCCACATATCCAGCCGATTAGGTCTGTACCTATACGACCCAACCCAGGAACTTAGAACCGCCGACCCGCTTTGGACGATAGAACGGGGAGAGGGGAGTTGTATCCATTCTCTCTCCCGCAAGCGTTCCTCTTGGGCTACATATTGATATGCCCATGTCATAGTAGGTAAAGGTTCTTGGGTAAGAAAATTCGAGGGGTTGGGCCATAAGCATCATCATGCTCGATCAAGAAACGCTAAAGACGTTCATGATCACGAAGTGGTTCAAGATACCGAGTGACTGGGCACCTGGAACCCCCTGTGTCACAGGCCGGGGCAACAACCTGGGACTCGAGGTCGTCCCACAAACGACTCAGGCACCCATAATATCACTACTACATTTACAGCCTATTGCAACGCCTAAAATTCGTTGCATTAGGGCCAAGTACCGTTGCAATAGGCTTAAGGCAATGACTTTCAACCGTTGCTATAGGTCTAATGCAAAGACCTTTTGGACCTATTGCAATAGACTTTATAGATGACGCAAGGGCTCTTTACACCTATTGCAACGACTTTGTGGTAGCCGTTGCAATAGGTGTAAAGAGCCGTTGCGTCATCTAGAAGGTCTATTGCAACGCCTCTATATCTATTGCAATGCTATTCGATAGTTATTGCAACGACCCTAATATTCATATTGTCTTCCATTTTGGCTTCTATAGCAACACCTTCCTATATATTGCAACACTATCATATAGCTATTGCAACGCCTTTACGCCAGATTTTTTTTTTCATTTTTTGTGGGGATAGTTCAACGATTATTACTGTAACCTACCGAAAACCTATAATATTACAGCCCTGGATATATATTAGTAACGATGTAACAAATGCAAAAATACTCTTGAAAAATAATTGTCATATCTGTATTATAATTTCCAAACCTAATTAAATTAAGTGTATACATGACAAATCCTAATTAACGAAAATTAATGTACTCAATCAAACCCAATTAATAAATATTTGTTTTAGTACCAAAAATACTTCTAATAAGTACATATAGATCATTTTCCTTCTAACCACCAAGTATCGCATCACTATAATATAGCTAGCTAAATCTGGCCGATAGTCTGTATAGTGAGACGTCTACGTTTGATTCTCCTCCAGTTGGTTCATTATTCACCTAAAAATTCAATCATAGTAATAGTTAGTAAACGTACACCATCAACAACACAAAAAAAGAGACAAAATTACAGTACCTTGCATTATTGCTATAATAAGAATAATGTGGGATGAAGATGACAATATAAAAGAGACAAAATTACAGTACCTTGCATTATTAATCAGAATATAACATGGAGGCAGGTCTTTCATATCATAAGAAAATGAATGAACAAGGGATTTATCTGTGATTCGAAAACATATACGATTTTGATAGATGGACTTCTAAAGGAAGGTAAATTGCTTTTAGCTGTAGAACCCGGTGGCACAAAACAGGCAAAACAATTGAATCCATCGGACAAGAATGCAAGGACAATAATAATAAGAACTCGGTTTGTGGCAGTCGCAAGGTTAAAAGGACATAAGCTGTTCAAGGAGCTCAAATTTTAAGAAGCTTGCAGTACATATAGTGAAGGATGTGATTGGTTTTATTGCTACATCTGCTTGGCACATCGATATTTCTTGATTTTGGCCAGTGTGGTCATTGATCTCACTCTCTTGGCTTCAACAAGATAAGGACCTCATTAGTTTATGTATTCTGTAACTTTCTGTCAGGCACATATCAAGCTTGTTAGAAGCTGATTTTGGCTTCGAATTCCAGGATGGTACAACAAAGTTTGCAGAATGCAGATATCATGGGAACAAACTGGTGAAGTAATAAGCATAAATGTGAATGAAATGGCTTCCTTCGGGGCAAGATTGCGGAATGGAATACAATTGTTTCTTAAATGTGATCATCCAGGTTTCTAATGTTGCCTGTTTTCATTTTTTTTCACTTCATGCTTCCTTGAGCAACTTCTGCCTGATTTTTTCAAGTTGCTATTTATAGTCCATGTGGCATCTAAGACGATTCAACACACAAACTCCAACATATAACCTAATATACTACCAAAAATTCCAGATAAACGTTATCGGATATGTAGAAGAATTCTGTTTGCATTACAATAATACTTGGCTACCTGCTAAATTTTGGCACGACCTAATATCCAACATCAATGTAACTCTATTCAACTAAACTGGTTGGCTTAACTACCACAATTACCACCCTCAAATCTAAACTAAGCTCTTCGAACGCCCACCACTACTTCCCTAATCATAGACATAAATAGCTTCTGCCAGCTAGTAAATGTCCAATAACCAAGCACCAATATGTATTTACCTTGAAATTCACCTAGTAAAAAAATCATCTCCACTTTTAGATCTATTCCATGCTGCAAGGCAAACTAAATACATTAGATTTTGCTTAAGACTATCAAACAATAGATTAAGCTCATATAGTATACATTCTCGAGATTTCCTAGCATTTAGAGGCAGAATTCAATCACGACTGACTTATCAAATGCCAAACTACAAAAGCCAACCACTTGCAGTTTTAAATTCATGACTAAATTCAGAACAAAACAAGGATGCATCATAAATCAGGTGGCAATACACAATAAACTGAAGGAAATTACAAATAGAATTGAAAGTGCCTATTTAAGGACTGAAGCATTCTCAGAACCCAAAATCTTTGGTTGACTTCACAACTAATTTACCATGGTGATTTGTAACACAACAAGTCTAACTTTGTAAACAAACAATCTTAAAAAGTCACCTTAAAATAAATTATTGCATGTTTGTTCTAAATACATAATGAAAATATCTTTGACTATTTCGTGTTCTACATCAAAATATAGTTTTATCGTCAAACAAAATTAGAATTTGATGTGAATAATTTGATCAAAATTTATAAATCAAAAGCAGTGAGACACGATTCTAAGAGTCCTATGTAAATTTTAAAAGGGCTTCTATGTAGAATTACCTTCGTTACAAGTCATGTATGACAATCTTATACTATCATCTTTTTATCATTATGTGTATGCAATTGTAAAGGTCTCAACAAGATATCATCACAAATTCACCATAAAGCAGCCGAATAATGTCTAATCTTAATGCTACTTGTATAGATATTCATGGCCAATTACTAAGATCTGTAAAACAGTTATGTGAATTGTTCCCCACATATGCGCACATGCACAATGCATGCAAAGGGGTATATACAAAAGAGAGAGTTTCCAAGAGTAACTTGCGTATAAAAGGCATTGATTAAATATGGTATAACTTCTTCTAAACCACAACTAATATACTACCAAGCTTGACAATAACATTACCACTAGCCGGTAAAATAAAAATAACTTTGTTACAGAAGACGTAAAGAGGATTTACCTGCATCTTTCTTGGGAATTGATGAATTCGATGTAGACTCTCAGCATGTTCCAAGCGATATCCCTCTGAAACCTTACATAAATTTCAAAAACAACTAGTTAGTGGCTCATGCGACGCCCCAGATTCCCATGTGTCTTGACTCTTGAATTTGGGTAGTGTTAGCCAATTTGGGTTCTAGCATCTGTTCAAGTATAGATTTGAACGGTCAGGCCTGTCTTCCTTTGATAATTTTGTTTCTGAGCTATGTGTCTAAGTGTCATGTTTGTGGTGTAAGAGTCTTGAGTGACAAAAAGAATTTCACAGATTGCTGTAAAGTGATATTCAGTAGGCTTATACCTATTACTCTATTAGAAGCCCAAGACACCAAAATTGTAACACCCCAAAATTTCTCTGAAATTTTCGCGCGTTAATTATTAATATTTGAGTGTTAAATTATATTTTACTAATATATTTTCGGTAAGTATAAATATATATATATATATATATATATATATACTTTTACACCTACATTATTTTGATCGATATTGTTCTAATGTGTTTATAATTTGTTTCATGTGTGGCATTGTTTGATAGACGTATAATACTTGTGTCTGCGTTAATTGTATGAAACGGACAATGTAGTGCTCGTGTCTGTGCAAAGTGTAAAATGGTAATGTAGTAAGTGCGTATTTGTATTACATTAATAATTATAATTTTTAATTGTAAAAATATTTACTTATACATAGTATTTTTGAACGTTAAATGGTGTGGTGGATTCAAAATTCTCCGCTTAATGTATCCCGAAATCTTTTTCAAGAAAGCAGAATCGTAAGTCCTACTTCCCAGTTTGTCCATGTTTATTTTTTATTGATGTTTTCATCTTCTATTTGTATTATCCATCCTTTCAAATGTTGTACTGTTATTGGGTCTGATTTTAATCTTCTGTTGATGCAGGTAAGATTCATGAGAAAAAGGCTAGTAAGAAAAACATTCGACATGATTCAAGAGCTATCTGAGAGCGAAAATAAAGAGGCTAGCTATATACAAATGGTGAGTTTCCCCCTTTTCTAAGAAGGTTTCTCTCAAACTATTTTGTGAATGTTTTAGGACTACAAAAGATTTTGGGAGAAACTTTTATTTACTTTTATATAGTGTTTCCTATATATAATGAAACTTTTACATATATTTGGACCTATTTTTTTCTATTATATAATAGCGATTAATTATCAAGGTAAAAAAGTTTATGTAACATATCATTCAAGAATTAAAGTACAACACATCTCTATTATATAAGGGAAGGGGGAGCTATGAATGAAGAGACTATGTTACCTTCTTCCCATTCTAAATTACTAATTCACTTACAAATCAAAGGGGGCTTCAAACAAAAATATCAAAAATATAATTATAACAATCACTCACAAGTCAACTAAAATCATAAAATTGCATAATTTACGTTATGCAAATCACTAAAATGAGGAAACTACAAAAACTTAATAATTCACTTACAAACTACAACCTATGAAAAAATTGACTTGAAATCAGAGTGTTTACTTTCTTTACACTTTATGAAGTATTGTACTTAATTCAAAAATCAACTAAAAAATTATAATATTAGAATTCATAAATAAATTCAATAAAATTTATATTTTGTTCATAGAATTTAACTTTGAAAAGTAAAAAAAAAAAAGAATGGTGAGAGATTTAAGTTACAGAAATTAAACCAATCAAATTTTGCAACTAAAAACAATTATACTTCGTATGTCTAATATTCAAACTTTGACTCCTATACCGAAAAAATTCGAGTTTGTGTTTCGAAAATAATTCAAGCACGCATCGCGTGCGAAAAAATTCTATTTTTGAAGAAGAAAGAAGGGAAAAAGAAAACACGGAGTAGTCGTATGTTATAAGAAGGGGCTGGTATTGCGAATTCATTAGTTGCCTATTCGGTCTGGCTTAACTCGATTGATTCGTAAACTTCCGAAATTATTAAGGAAATTGCAATTTCGGTTTAATTTCTTCACCGAATCATGGTAAGCTTGCTAAATTTTTAACCTAATTTTTGTTTTTGCTTTTTCTATTGTTATTGCCGCAATTGAAATCATCAAAACGCTACAATTACAGTTCTTATTATGCCAGATTTGCTTGCTAGAATTTGAAATTTGAAATGTTCTTACCGAAATTCTAAAGTCACTGTTAATAGCTGTTGATGCAAACTAAAGATAAACTGGGGGTAATCTTGTCTCGTTTCTGTTCTAAGTCTCAAAACCCTAACTGTTTGTAATTCGAAGAATTGATTGGTTTTTCGCATTAGAATCTGGGATATCTATCTAATATATGTTGAATTTGATTTCATTTATCGAATAGTCCATACGAGGGATTGATTTGTGTTTGTTATTTGATGGGGGTTTCTTTATTTATTTATATATAATATAACGGTGAATCGAGTTGTACAAATTCTCTAACTTGTAGGACGAATCCCTAATTACAAGAGGAAGTTTCATTATGGATGAGAAGAATAGAAGCGCAGCAGTTGATAAAGGGGTGAAAAGGGATGATGAGAGCAACACTGGTGATACAAATCCAAATCATAAAAGGGTGAAAAGAGATGCTGATAATACAAATGCCGAAAAGGGAGAAGCAAGCATCCGTGATTTGAGACCACGGCGGCGTGACCGTGAAGAACTGTTGGCCTTACTTAACAAAGAAAAGTATATGGAGTACTATGTTAATGCGGCATTCCGATCAATGCGTGATAATGAAGTGTTTATGTTCCTGCAGAACGATTATTTTGTAATCAAGTATGATCCCGAAACACCAGGGAATGATTGCCTAGTCAAAGGCCTCTCTTGGTTTGCGATGGCTTCCCCTCCTTTACTCCTCTGGTTTTTCCGATTATGGAGTTGATGCTGCTTTTGGTTGCCATGGTGTCAATGAAGCATTTTTGTTTTCGGCCACACAGTGTGCCAAGATAAGGTATGATTTAGACACCCGAACAGGTGATCTAATAAAGGTCAAAGCCAAAAGGCCGACCTTGAGAATGTTTCCCTGCCTGGGTGAGCTAGAGGATGTTGTTTTCGACGCTGCCTTTGAATCCACGGTTGTTGATGAAGCTTATCTTTTTCAATGCTCACGATATGTTCTCCTTAACTACTCCAAGCGGAAGCTCATCGCCAGTGGTCTCATAACTGATGCTTTTCCATGCTTGCGGGATACCATCTTCTCAAGTGACATTGGAGCTGCCTTTGCCTCGCACAAGTCCAATCAAGTCTACCTTTTCAAAGACAAGTCTTATGTGCTCCTACACTATAACCCTCGTGAACCCGACGACAGCTACATAATTGATGGTCCCGGAGATTGTTCCCGTCAATTGGCCTTCTTTACGCGGCATAGTGCCTTACAATTGCTGGGGACGTGGAGATATCTCGCCCAAAACATGGAAAGCGGGTTGGACCAATGATGGCTGGGTTAAAATTGCATAGAAAGTTATGTGCCTTGTGAAGCGCATCAATCAGCGTTTGAGATTGGACTATGTCACACATTAACTCTTAAGCAGATTGCAATCTGTCCTTGTGTTTTTCATTGTATTAGAGTTCTTTAGAAGTTTGAGACTGGTTCCACATAATTACAGTCTGTTTTAAGTCACTTATCTGTGCTTATTCTATAACTTTTATTTTACTTACGCAAGTAAAAGAAGTGGATCTTAAAAACAGTTTAGGTTCTAAACTAACTCGATCTCAGAGGCCAAGGGAGGTATATTTTGCACAGTACTTGTTTCTGAGTTGGGTTTAGAATCATGTCATGCGCCTATGATGAATAAAGCAGATTCATCATATTGGGCCTTCCTTGCTCATTAACTTTAGTTGTATGAAGTTTCTTTGGTATCAATAAACTTACTTTTAGTCATGCATATGTAGGATGGTGCTGCCAAGTTGCCAACCTATGTTGTTAATGGTTAAGGCTCATCAAAATAACCAAGCATGTTTTTTTTATCTAATACTAGTTTTGAAGCCCGTGCGTTGCACGGGTTGTTTTTTATATATTTTTTTGTTATTTTTTCTTAACATTATTGATTTTGTGTGACTGTAAAATGAGATTTTTCAACATGATTTGATTTACATACTTCATCTGTTCCTTTTCCATTGTAATAATCACCACTTTGGGCAGTTTTACTTATCTATTTGGACCAATCAACTTTTAGTAAAAAAAAAAACAACTTTAATTGTCAATATTACCTTTACTTTATGTTAATAGTTAGATGGATTATTGGCTATGAAATTGCATAAGAGATTCTGATTTGCATAGTTGATTCATAAAGCTAGTAAAATTCATACCATTAATAGGTATGAAAGAGTATAACCTTGAATAAATTCTGGCTTAATTATCGTTCGACGTCTTTTTCTTGCTTCTCGTGATAAGTCTGGATCAGAATATTGGTGAGCCATTGTTGTAAGTTGTAGTGTTGTAAGTATATGGAAATGGTCAATTGTTAGCTAAACATGCATATTTATAGTAGAGTGAATCGTAGCAGTAGAGTGATAAACTCTTATCTCTCAAACTCTAATTTTTATTATCTCTCAAACTCTAAATTTTATTATCTCTAAATTAATAAGATGACGTTGCAATTAGATAATTTATTTGGGATATGACCATGAGATATTTTTGATGATGTTTCCTTTGATTTTTTTTCTAGTTGAAACAAATGATAATTCGATTCTCATCATTTGAATTTATTGTTGTAGTAGATATTTCTTAGCAATTGAAACGCAAACAGAAAAAAATAATTGAAATAATATGAAAATATGTTTTTATTTCTAATAAAAAACTAAAAATATTGAAATAGATAAAGTTTTATCTCTCAAACTTATCTCTAAAATTTATTATCTCTCAAACTCTAAATTTTATTATCTCTAGATTTTTATCATCTCTAAATTTTATTATCTATAAATTAATAAGATGACGTCATTATCTCTAAATTTTATTATCTCTCTAAATTTTTATTATCTCTAAATTTTATTATCTACATTATTTCTAAATTTTATTATCTATAAATTAATAAGATGACGTCTCTAAATCATTATTTGTAAATTAATAAGATGACGTGGCAATAAAGTTTTATTATCTCTAAATTTTATTATCTATATTATCTCTATATTTTATTATCTATATTTTATTATTTGTAAATTAATAAGATGACGTGGCAATCCTAGGTGGCGCGCTCTATGCTCCCGAAAAGTTCCTCCTTTATATATATTAATAAGATGACGTCATTATCTCTAAATTTTATTATCTCTCTAAATTTTTATTATCTCTAAATTTTGTTATCTACATTATCTCTAAATTTTATTATCTATAAATTAATAAGATGACGTCTCTAAATTTTATTATTTGTAAATTAATAAGATGACGTGGCAATAAAGTTTTATTATCTCTAAATTTTATTATCTATATTACTCTATATTTTATTATCTATATTTTAGTATTTGTAAATTAATAAGATGACGTGGCAATCCTAGGTGGCGCGCTCTATGCTCCCGAAAAGTTCCTCCTTTATATATATATATTGATTCTAATGCGCTAAAAGTGCCTGTAGTTTAACTAATTCAATAGTTATATTCAGATTGAAATAATCCATTCTTTGCTCTTGATGCAATAACAACTGAATCTTTGGGATCTTTTGTACATGTGGAGCTGAACATCTGGCATTTTCAAATAATACTCTGTATACATTTTCTCTTCCAACTATGAAAATTTCGATATATTGATCCGCTAATTTTGCCTTAACTAATCACAAATTCTCCATGACTCTAATTTGTCTAACTAAATTAGGCGTCGGAACTCGAAAGCACCAATTATTGTACTTAATCCATCACTTTCTAATATATAAAACCCTATTGTTTATCTAACTATTAATAGTAACAACAATATTCGGTTATGAAGAGTAACAACAATAATAAAATAATATTTTCAACTTTGGTCAATTGTAAAAAATAAAGCTTATTGATTGCTTGGGAAGCTTTGCACAAGAGTGGCACTTCGAAGTTCCTGAAGTCATTGAAGGTGCTTGACACCTTGTGATATATTTGCAAATTATAATTTGAAAATTGTGCATGATGTTTGGGCCCACTTAGTCGAGCTAAGCATCCACATAAGCTTCGTGGGTCCCATCTATCATGACATGGCCCTCAGCCCTTTTTTGGGCACCCTAGGGGTCCCACAGGAATCATCCTAGAAAGGGCAATCTTGCCAATCCCTAGGGAAACTGTCTTATCAAAAAGGTCTTTTTCTAGGGGTTCTCACCACTATAAATATCCCTTGTCCCATCAAGGCAAAGGTCTTCAATTCTCACCTAACTAATCTGAGTTTCTCACTCTAGACTCTCTCTCTACCTCAATCATCAACTGACTTGAGCGTCGGAGGGGCTATCCCGGAACAACCCCCGGGGTAGTTTTACGTGTTATGCAGGATTCCGGTGAACAGATAACTAGCTCAGCTCGGATTAGAAACCTGCTCAGCATTGACCATCAACCTTAATTTAGATAGAAACAGTTTGCGCCGTCTGTGGGGATAGTACAAAAAGTTACTTCGCCACCACTCAGTAAAGCTCGATTGCTACTCAAAACTTAAACCCCAGTGTCGTTCATCAATGGCAGTTATGTCACCATCAAAGAACACTCGTAACAAACCCTCTGCTCAGCCCTAGAGGTCCGAAAGGGAACCCTCACCCTCAGACCATAGGAGGTCAGCTCGAACATTGTCTCCTACCGTTCAGACAATGGATCCTAACCTGGAATTGTCCCAAGAGAACCAACAATCCCCCTCTCGAGAAATTCAACATGTTGACCCCAACCGCTGTTTACAACCGACATAGCTTACATAGCAGCTCAGCTGCAGCAGACCATACAACAAAGCCTCGTGCAAATGGTGACCACCCTCCATTAGGGGCAAGGTCAGAAAAACTTCAACAACACCCTTCAACAGCGGGACAATAATGTCTTGGGACGCTTTCAAAGGGAAGAGCACGACCCTCGTTCCGCTCGTGGCCAGCCTAACTAGCAAAGGTCAGCAACCAAGGAGCCTAGTCGGTCCCAGAGGGAACCGTTAAGGCAGGATGAGCGCCCTCCCCATAGGGAGAGGTCAGCTCGTCGCGAATCCGCTCTCAGACAAGAAACTCATGTCTCCAAGTCGCCGAGGGGGGACCCTCGTCGCAAGCCGGAAGATGCTAGGCACTTCCTCAACGAGAAGCGCCGCGGTCAAGGGTATGATGCCCGCCAGCTACTAGATCGAAAAGCAGCTCGGGAGGGGAAAGGTGACTCCGCACACTCTAAGCCCCTGAGGTTAGGCAATGGGAGCTTGTAATTTATGACCCCGTTTAGCCGGGAAATCGTAGATACCCCTACCCAGGGAAAAATCAAAACACCTCTGATCGAGCAGTTCACCGACCCGGAGGATCATATGGCTACTTACAAGGCTCAAATGAGCATGCAGACCAGCTGTGAGGCCACGTGGTGCCGATTCTTCCCCACCACGCTGAAGGGGCTCGCGCTGAATTGGTTTCAAGAGTTACCCGCCGGAATCATCACTGACTTCGCGGTACTCGAGGACATGTTTACCAATCAGTTCGTAGCCGGGAAGAGGCAAAATAAAACGAACCTTCATCTTATGGGGGTTAAACAAGAAAAGAACGAAAGTCTAGCCGACTATATCAAACGATTTAATGAAGAATCCCTGAAGGTGTTTGACCTGCAGGATGAAGTAGCTTTCGCTGCCCTCATGTCCGGGTTACAGCCGCCTGGTCGGCTCAGGTGGACGTTGGCTGAAAGTGAGGTCAAAACCTTCTCCGAAGCCATGACGAAAGCTCAGAGGTTTATCCAAGCGGCAGACATCTGCCGCCACTCGCAAGACGGGGGCAAGAAGAGAAAAGAAGAGGGCATTCATAGGGATCAACCCAAGCAACAAAAAATAGGCGGTAGGTCGGATCGCTTTACAGATCATGGAAACGATCCCCGTTTCAATAGGAATCGGCGAGAAATTTACTTAGATATCAAGAAAAAGTCTATGCTCCCTCATCCTCCTCCTATTCGGACTTCTGCCTATCGACGAGACAAGAGCCAGTGTTGCGAGTACCACCGAGAATGTGGTCATACCACAAAGGATTGCAGGGAACTAAAGAAAGGGTTAGATAACTTGGTCGACCAGGGTAAGCTGAAACGCTACCTCAAGCACTCCATCGAAGAGAAGGGGAAGCTGAAGGTCGGTCAGTCTAACAGCGGAGATATGGAGGGATTCATAGGAGTCATTGCTGGCGGCTTCGCTTCAGGAGGCCTAACCGGCCGAGCCAGAAAAGCCCACCTCCAAAACCTCAAACATCAAGTGCTGGATGTCCAGCAAGGCCGGGCGTATTGCCCCGTCATGACTTTCGGGGAGTCCGGTCGGTCGGTAAGTGTACCTCATGATGACCCCCTGGTAATCGAGCTCAAGGTGGCCAACACCAGAGTGAAGCGTGTGTTGGTCGACAGTGGGTCGTCAGCCGATATCATCACACTAGAGTGTCTGAAGAAGCTGAAGTATAGCGAAAGGGATGTCACACCCCTCGATCATCCACTCATAGGCTTCGGGAAAACTCGGTACATCCGGTCGGCTCTATTAAGCTACCCACTCGGATGGGTGAAAAGGGCAAGGGAAGAAGCCTACCAATTGACTTCGTGGTGGTTGACATCCCCTTACCATACAATACAATAATGGGGCGACCCACACTGAACCGAACGAAGGCCGCTATTTCTACATACCAACTGCTTATGCAGTTCGAAACTGATGATGGAAAAGTTGGGAAGATATAGGGGGATCAGCAGGTCGGAAGAGAATGCTATGTCAATAGCTTGAAAAACAGAGCTGAAATCGACGTCCAAGAGGACTCGAAGAAGAGGAAAAGAGAAGGTTCACCGAAAACCCTTGGGTATACATCACTGAGAACCCCAAACAATACGAGCGACCTCAGCTAGCTGAGGAAGATGAAGAAGTAGTGATCGGGGAAGAACCCAGTCAGATTGTGAGAGTAGGCAAAGCGCTAGATCCTGAAACAAGGGCATAAGTGGTGGAGGTGCTCAATGAATACCAAGACGTGTTCGCCTATGAAGCTTCAGAAATGTCCGGCCTTGATCATAAAATTATGTGGCACGAGCTCAACATCATAGAAGGATACAAACCGGTCAAACAAAAGTTAAGGCACCAAGGCCCAGAAAGGTGCAAGGCAACGGCGGTCGAAGTTAAAAAGCTCCTCGAAGCAGGATTCATAGAGGAGTGTCAGTACTCGGATTAGTTGGCCAACGTTGTGCTGGTCAAGAAGCCGGGTGGAGCTTGGCGCATGTGCGTGGATTTCACATACCTGAACAAGGCCTGTCCAAAGGATAACCACCCTCTCCCTAAAATCGATAGGCTGGTCGACTCTACGGCTGCCCACGCCGACCTGAGCTTCATGGATGCTAATGCAGGTTACCATCAGATTCCGATGCCAGAGCACGACCGAGTACTTACTGCCTTCACCACCCCTCAAGGGGTTTATTGTTACAAGATGATGTCATTCGGCTTGAAAAATGCAGGGGCCACCTACCAGCGAACAATTAACAAAATTTTCAGTGATCAGTTGGGTCGGAACATAGAAATCTACGTGGACGACATGATAGTCAAAAGCAAGGCCCACTCAGATCACCCATCCGACTTCAAGGAGACGTTGAGCACATTAAGAAAATACCGCATGATGCTCAACCCCAAAAAATGCGTATTCGGAGTAAAAGGGGGAAAGTGCCTCAGATTTCTTGTGGATGAGAGGGGCATCGAGGCCAATGCCGATAAAATCAAGGTTGTGCTCGAAATGAAGTCTCCTCGGAATGTTCGAGAAGTGCAGCGCCACACCGGCTGCTTAGCTGCACTCGGACGTTTCCTATCCCGGTCGACCGACAAGAGCTTATTCTTCTTCAAGGCTCTTAAGAGAAAGGAATTCACATGGGATGAAGAAGCCGAACATGCCTTCACCTCCCTCAAACAACACCTATCAACTCTTCCGAAACTCATGTCCCCTTGCCGGGCGAAACATTGTTCATATACTTGGAAGTATCAGAGTATGCGCTCAGCGCAGTACTGGTAGCTGAAAGGGAAGAGGCGCAACACCCAATCTATTTCATTAGCCATGCCTTACGAGGGGCAGAAGCAAAATACAGCGAAGTGGAGAAAATGATCTTCGGCCTCGTAATGGCTTGTCGAAAACTCAAGCCTTACTTTTAGGCACATCATATTAAAGTCCTCACCGAACAACCCCTCCACAAAGTCATTGAAAGCAGAAACCACTCCAGTCGGATGACGGACTGGGCCGACCAACTAGCTGACTTTGGTTTAGAATATGAGCCCAAAAGGGCAATAAAAGCCCAAGCCTTAGCTGATTTCATAACAGAATGTACAACCCGACCCCCGGACGGTCAAAGACAGGAGTGGGAACTGTTTGTGGACGGTTCCTCTACTAAGTCAGGTTGCGGGGCAGGATTGGTGCTCAAACCCCCTGTCGGAGTGAAAATGGAGTACGCTATCAAATTTGAATTTTTGGGGTCTAATAATGAAGCGGAGTATGAGGGTCTCATCCTGGGGCTCCAACTCTGCATTTTGGAAGGGGCTACAGCGGTCGAGGTCTTGGGAGAATACGAGGCAAAAGAAGACAATATGCGGATGTACTTGGCCAAAAGCCAGGAATTCGTCGAAAAGCTCTCTCACTTTCGCATCAGCCATATACCTAGGTCGAAAAACCAGCAAGCCGACGTCCTAGCACGCATGGCCAACTCCGCAGAAGGGTAAGCCCCTCGGACAATTATGTGGGAGGTACTCCACCAGCCCAGCATAAATGCTAAAGAGCAGCCGTCTCTGGATCGGACATCCACCTGGATGGATGAGGTGGTCAGATACTTGAGGGATGGGGCACTCCCAAAAGAGGCTAAGGAAGCTGAGAGAATCAAGCACCGAGCAAGTTGGTTCCTATGGCATGATGAGTACCTCTACAAAAAATCATACACTCATCCACTTTTGAAGTGTATAACTCCTGAAAAGGGAAACTACATCCTAAGGGAGATACACCAAGGGGCGTGTGGTAGCCATCAGGGCGGACGAACCATAGCTGGAAAAGCTCTGAAGGCATGGTACTACTGGCCCACTCTCAAAGCAGATGCCCAAGAACCGGTAAAGAGGTGCCCCTCTTGCCAAATCCACTCGGACATCCCGAGATCTCCAGCCACCCCTCTCACTTCAATACAAGCTGTTCTTCCATTTGACAAATGGGGCATGGACCTACTCGGTCCCTTTCCCCCGACCTCGGGTCATCGTAAATTCTTAATAGTGGCCATATACTATTTTACCAAGTGGACAGAAGCCCACCCACTGGCCACTATCACTGACAAACAGGTGCAAGCGTTCATATGGAAAAATATCATCACCAGACTTGCGGTACCTAGAGCCCTAGTGTCCGATAACGGCAGGCAGTTCAACAGCGGACCCACTCGGGAATATTATGCTCGCTTCGGCATACAAACTAGGTTCTCGACAGTCTCCCGACTGCAAACCAATGCCCAAGCTGAATCTGCCAACAAGATAGTGCTCAAAGGCATAAAAAAATCCTTAGAAGCAGCAAAGGGAGCTTCGTTAGATGATTTGCCAGGGGTACTCTGGTCAGCTCGGAAAACCACTAAAGAAGCTACTGGCTGTTCCCCGTTCGGTCTGGTATATGGCAGTGAAGCGGTTCTCCCTGTGGAGGTCGGCATCCCCTCACCTCGGATAACCTTCTACGACTTTGAGAAAAATGAGGAAGAAAATCCTATCAATCTGGATCTATTACCAGACACAAGGGCCAATGCCCTATTTAGATCAATTCGTTACAAGCAGAGGGCGACTTGGCAATTCAACCGTGGAGTAAAGGCAAGGCCCATCCAGCTCGGCGACTGGGTTGTGAGAAAAGTCGAGGCAACATGACTCTCACACCTCAAAGGGAAGCTGGGGGTTAACTAGGATGACCCTTATAGAGTCACAGAGATCGTCAAACCCGGCACATTCCGACTGGAGAATCCTGAAGGAATCCCACTTGCTCGGCCATGGAATGCAGACAACCTCAAGAAGTTCTATGTCTAAGTTTGTCAATTGCAATCGGGGCATATAACTGTAATTGGTCAAATATGTGGCATGTAATTGCTCGGACCATTTCAAGTCAGATATATTAATGACTTAGCCAGTCAGCCAAGACATAACCAGTCAAATTTGTTTGTCAAAGTTTAATTTTAATTTGCCCATATTCAAAACATGACTTAACCAGTCCGGCAAAATAAAACAAAATAACGAAAGCTTGCAAATTAACAAACTCCAAGTTGGTCGGACAAAACAAGAGTCTAAGCAAATCATAGTTTCATTCCATTCAAAAAGTTTGGTTACAAGCTAAGGCCTGATACTACCAAGGCCAACTAATGCAAAACAAAAGCTAAGTACAAGCAAAGCCTAAGCAACAGGGGGGTCGGTCTGCTCATTAATGTCCCAGTGAGCTCCTCGGACCTCGCCACCCCAGGCTGCTGGTCCTCTCCATTGGCCTCCTCCTCGGCATCTTCCACCTCCACAGCCTCCTCAGAACCCTCCGACAAGGCAATATTCAGCTCGGCGAGAAGGGCTTGATCTTCAGCGTCCTGCACAGTCTTGTAGCTAGCCATGGCCTCGGCCCAAGAGAAAAACGGATGGGACTTAGCCAGGGCCCCCTTCATCCGCTTTAAGGCATCGTCCTGCCCCATCTTTTGGGCAGCCGAGCCGACTTGGTTGACGAAGGTCTCGCAGGCCCTGGACTCCTTCTAGGCCGCAAACCATTCGCCCTCGATCTACGGGCGCTTCTTCACCTCGGCCAATTTGGCCATCAGGTCGACCACTTTGCTCAGCGCATCGGCTGTCTGTTTCTCAGCTGCTAGCTTGGCCAATTCAGCATCCTCCCTGGCCTTAATTAGCCCGGCCTTGTCCAGAGCCCATTGGTCCCGCTCTTTCTGGAACTTCTCTTGATCTCATTTGATGCACCTCTCGATGTTGGCGAGATTAGCCTCGGCTATCCTTTGGCCCTCCTTCGCAGCGTGGAGCGCATCGAAGTGCTTTTTGCCCTTCACCTCAGATCTGCCACCTCGTCGGCCAAGCGAACCCTGTTCGTGGCCACATTAGCCAGCCGAGCAAAGAACTGAAACGAGCAACAGTTAGCAACTTAAAGAAAGAACAAAAAACAAACAATTTCAGAAGGGTTGGGACTCACCTCGACCCAACAGCGAAACAGGTCGTCGGTCTCCGGACCCCCGCTCGTGGAGTTGATGTATTCCTGATCAGTAGGGCTGAACTGGTAGTCTACGACATTAGTCCAACGGGTGTCTAACCCGTGGCTATCCAATTCGGAGAAGGACTTCGCCAAAACCAAGCTAATCTCCTCTGCGTCGTCGGTCGGCCCCCGACGAGGAGTGGCGGGGGTGTACTGGGGAAATCTAAAAGGACGGAAGTCATCAGAGTGGAGGGATATGCGAGTCTCCTCGATCTGCTCGGCTCGCTTCTCAGGCCGCGGGCTGTTCACCTCCACAGACTTGTTTTCTTAGCCCTCTCGGCTTGGGCCTTAGCCACCGCCTTCTCAGTCGGAGCCACCTTCTCAGGGGCCCTCTCCTTCCTCTTTTTTGAAGCCTTGGGCTTCGAAGGATCCTGCAAGCAGAAGGAGTCAGCCGGGTATAAAAAGAGCAGGCAAAGCTGTCAAAGAGGGAGAAATCTACCTTAGGAGTCGGAGGAACACTAAGCTTCTTCGCCTTCAGTTCGGCCCTAAGCTGAGCTTCCCTCATAGCTGCGTTGTTCAACTTATCTGCCATGTCTTGGTCGGATTCAAGTAAATAAGCTAAGGAAGAGGCTGCAAAAAGAGAAGTGTTAGCGTCAGCAATGAAATCACAAGAACAGTTAATAATAAAACCGCCTCGGCCAAATTACCCTTGGGGAACGTCCGACTCAGTCCCACAGCAGAGAGGAGATGCTCATTTTTAAACAAACAGCAGCTCGGCAACCAGTTGCTGGCCACATAAACTTCTCCCCCTTGGAATATTTTTGATTCCATCTGCATATAGCAAGCGGCGACCGCCTCTTCCTCGGACAATTCATGCACCCTAATGTTCAATTCAAAATTGGGCTCCACATCCGGTCGGACAGTCGGGATTCCCCAGTCTCCTCCAAAAAATATAAAGGCGAACTCCCTCCTGAACCCTTTCTGTGATGTGGGCAGGTCGAGCACCGCCTTGTATCGCTGTCGGGCCTGAAAATACCACCAACCAGGACCGTTTTCCCCCGCCATCATTACAACCAATTTGAACATATGGCGCCACAGAATGAGGGTAGGTCGGACGCTCAACATTGCACAAAGTACCTGAACAACAACTATTCCCCCCAGGAGTTCGGAGAAATCTGACTGATCGTCAAGTTGTACGCATTCAGCAGGTCTTTGACAAAGGAAGTCAGGAGAAACCGAAGACCCATCTCCATGGACTTGTAGTACACAGAAGTACAGCCCGGGGGAGGAGTCAGAACAGTATGAAAGGCCTCTGTTCGGACTAGCAGGTAAGGGTCCCTTATTTGGAACCTTGTCGCTTGTCCCCTCGGATCGTCAAGAAGAGCCTTCATCAGCGAAGGCAGGGGAAACTTCGAACCGGGACCCCACTTCGGATCCAGGTCTGGATACTCCGGTTGGCCAGAAGTGGATACCTCTCCTTCGCCATCCGACATGGTAATTCTCACTAAACCATCATCAATGTATTTGTCTAAGTAACTAGCTTTGGAAGGAAAGGCCAGAGACACTTTCCAAGGGAAGGGAACAGCGCCCTCGGCCTCTTCCTCTACTGATGATTAGGGGCTCGGGAGCGAAACCGCGTCGGGAACGGCCGAGGGGTCGGGGCAACTTATTAGGGTCGACACCAACGTTATTCCCATCCCCCTCACCTCCTCGGATAATTATATGGAGGTGAGGTCGGAGGTGTCACCGACTCGAATGATTCTCGCATTATTTATGGACAAGGGAGTCGGCCGAGGTTATTAAAAGAAAAAGCGAAAAAGATAAAGAAACAAAAGCATACCTAGTCGTATGACTGAACTGGAGAAGGTGCTGAAAAGTTAGAGAAAAGCGAGAGCTTTTAAAGAGAGAAAGAGAATGCCAAAGTTTGAGAAGTTGCACAAATGATTTCTCTCTCCTCTCTGTACAAATATATAGGCGTGCCTCAGGACGCGACCCTTCAAGGGCCTGTTAAATGCCTCCAAATAGCACTGTTTCCGCCTCGAAAAGGCGTCCCATGGAAGTTGAAACGTCAAGGCTTTTGGGAAACTCCATCCAGCTCAACCACCCAGCTGACAAATGCCATGTGGCAAGCTCCACTGAGATGCGCAGCTTAATGTTACCTGCTCGGTCACAATGAGGGTCCCATTAAGACACCATTAAGGATGCCGGTCAGACAAGAAGACAACATGTTCAAGTCTCCTTCACTTAGCCAAATAAACTAAGTGCTAGGAGGTATCTGGTCGGCCTCTCCAAGGCTTGTTAGCTCCTGTCCGAGCAGCGTCCGGCAATATAGAGCCTGGTCGGTCAACATAGGGCTCCCTAGCTCCCTGCCCGACCAAGTCTCTTCAAGCCTCCTTCACTTAGCCAAATAAACTAAGTGCTAGGAAGTACATGGTCGGCCTCTCCAAAGCTCGTTAGCCCTTGTCCGAGCAGCGGCAGACAATATAGAACCTGGTCGGTCAACATGGGGCTCCCTAGCTCCCTGTCCGGCCAGGTCTCTTCAAGTCTCCTTCACTTAGCCAAATAAGCTAAGTGCTAGGAGGTACCTGGTCGGCCTCTCCAAGGCTTGTTAGCCCCTGTCTGAGCAGCGCCCGACAATATAGAACCCGGTCGATAAACAAGAGGCTCCCTGCCCGACCAGGTCTCTTCAAGCCTCCTTCACTTAGCGAAATAAACTAAGTGCTAGGAAGTACCTGGTCGGCCTCTCCAGGGTTTGTTAGCCCCTCTCCAAGCAGCGCCCTGCAATATAGAACCTGGTCATCAACATGGGGCTCCCTAGCTCCCTGTCCGACCAGGTCTCTTCAAGTCTCCTTCACTTAGCCAAATAAGCTAAGTGGTAGGAGGTACCTGGTCAGCCTCTCCAGGGCTTGTTAGCCCCTGTCCGAGCAGCGCCCGGCAATATAGAACCTGGCCGGTCAACATGGGGCTCCATGTCCGATCAGGTCTCTTCAAGTCTCCTTCACTTAGCCAAATAAGCTAAGTGTGCTAGGAGGTACCTGGTCGGCCTCTCCATGGCTTGTTAGCCCCTGTCTGAGCAGCGCCCGAAAATATAGAACCTGGTCGGTCAACATGGGGCTGGCTCCCTAGCTCCCTGTCCGACCAGGTCTCTTCGAGTCTCCTTCACTTAGCCAAATAAGCTAAGTGCTAGCAGGTACCTGGTCGGCCTCTCCAGGGCTTGTTAGCCCATGTCCGAGCAGCGCCCGGCAATATAGAACCTGGTCGGTCAACATGGGGCTCCCTAGCTCCCTGTCCAACCAGGTCTCTTCAAGCCTCCTTCACTTAGCCAAATAAACTAAGTACTATGAGGTACCTGGTCAGCCTCTCTAGGACTCGTTAGCCCCTTTTCCAGCAGCGCCCGACAACCTAGCACCTGGTCGGTTAACATGGGTCTCCCTCACTCCCTGTCTGACCAGGTCGTCTTCAGCCGAGCAAATCCCTTCCCCTAATATTTCCGGTCGGTCACTTTGGGACCAGGCATCCAAGGGAGGCATCCACTCGATTTTTCACCTGGCCAAGAAGCAGGTCGGTCTTACCAAGACTTGGTCGGCACTTGCCCGACCAGGTCTCTCTTCATCCCCTTTGAACGAGGAAAAAGGCCCACATTAATCTGGTCGGCCATAACATGGACAATTACGCCACGAAGGGGCATCATCCGGTCGGACGGCTCCTATACCCCTTCCTGGCATGGGGCTAAATGTTTGGGCCCACTTAGTCCAGCTAAGCATCCACATAAGCTTCGTGGATCCCACCTATCATGACATGGCCCTCAGCCCTTTTTTGGGCATCCTAGGCGTCCCACAGGAATCATCCCAGAAAGGGCAATCTTGCCAATCCATAGGGAAAATGTCGTATCAAAAAAGTCTTTTCATAGGGGTTCTCACCACTATAAATATTCCTTGTCTCAACAAGGCAAAGGTATTCAATTCTCACCTAACTAATCTGAGTTTCTCACTCTTGACTCTCTCTCTACCTCAATCATCAACTGACTTGAGCGTCGGAGGGGCGATCCCGGAACAACCCCCGGGGTAGTTTTACGTGTTTTGTAGGATTCCGGTGAACAGATAACCAGCTCAGCTCGAATTAGAAACCTGCTCAGCATTGACCATAAACCTTAATTTCTAGACAGAAACACATGATAAATAAGATTAATCTTCCCTTTCTTTCCTTAGTATTAATCTCAATATATATCACTCATTTGCAGGAAAACCAAGATCATCTTGGTGCTCACAATGGTTTGATTGGACAATTTGGTGTTGGATTTTACTCTGCCTTTCTACTCGCATGTAGGTAACTGTGGTTTCTGAAAGACTGAAACATTATTCTATTAAAATTGGCATCACGGAGATTATTCCGAAGACAACTTATTAATTTTTTCTTCAAATACTTTGTATTAATTTTCGAATCTGATTTGATTTGATCTTTTTTGAATAAACATTAAAAAAGGTTAAATAGGTTAAAATGAGATTATACATAACTTGATTTCGATTGCATGATGACATAATAAATCTCATAAGTGGGTTCTTGACATTAATTATTTTTTCATCAAGTGAGGCCATGTTTAATAAATTTGATGGTGGTTAGCTGGTGTTGTAGGTAGTGGGAGGTGGCTGGGTGGTTGAAGGCTGGGTGGTTGGGGTGTTGGGTGATGATTAATGGTTTTGGGGTTAGATTAGTAGGGTTGGGGTAAATGTTTAATCTGTTGTTGTATATGTTTAATGTGTTGTGAAAATATGGTTAATTGTATATAGTAATGGCGTTGTTGTAATTTTATTGAAAAAAATTTGTCGAAAATAGAAAGAAGGGGAAATGTTGCCAATATTATGTACCAACCCAAAATGGCAAATGTTGCCAATAAAATGTAACAGAGGGAGTATTACATTTGATAGTAGTATTGCAAGGTGGACAATTTTTTTTTTTTGTGATTGCTGTTTTCAATGATCATAGTCATTAGTCTTGTTGACAAGATGTACCTGTATGTTTGGATTGAAATTTTGGTTAAAGGCAGTAGTTCAAGGTTTCTAAACACTTTATATTTTTATTTATTTATTTTTGATGGAAAGGTTACTAAAGACTTTTAATAGATTGTTTTGGTCTAATATCTATTAGATTATCATTCATATCCCTGAAACTCATTCTTTGGAAACTAAACCAGATTCTATGCTTGGGTATTTGGACTATACTTGATGCTCCTACATGGGTGTTGACTCTTGACAATTTATTGTGAATTGATAACATTTTTTGGCTGTTGAGCCTATTCCGTCAATGTGACACTAATGGCCTAGTCTGATTAACATCAGACAATGAATTTGTGCATATTTGATTTCAAGTGTTATAGGATTTCTACTGTTGCTCTCAATTTATCAACAATTACATGCTCGCAGACTACGTGTCCGAGTACTCTTTGCAGGTTGCCTTGTCGTATCTGCTTTACAGTATGAGCTTTGTAAATGGTGTGGTGGATTCAAAATTCTCCGCTTAATGTATCCCGAAATCTTTTTCAAGAAAGCAGAATCGTAAGTCCTACTTCCCAGTTTGTCCATGTTTATTTTTTATTGATGTTTTCATCTTCTATTTGTATTATCCATCCTTTCAAAATGTTGTACTGTTATTGGGTCTGATTTTAATCTTCTGTTGATGCAGGTAAGATTCATGAGAAAAAGGCTAGTAAGAAAAACATTCGACATGATTCAAGAGCTATCTGAGAGCGAAAATAAAGAGGTTAGCTATATACAAATGGTGAATTTCCCCCTTTTCTAAGAAGGTTTCTCTCAAACTATTTTGTGAATGTTTTAGGACTACAAAAGATTTTGGGAGAAACTTTGGGAAGTT
The DNA here is from genome assembly GCF_026745355.1 of Beta vulgaris subsp. vulgaris. Lineage (NCBI taxonomy): Eukaryota > Viridiplantae > Streptophyta > Magnoliopsida > Caryophyllales > Amaranthaceae > Beta > Beta vulgaris. Next base: position 10,219,269 of record NC_079202.1, on the reverse strand, counting down.
TGTAAAACTCGGATGTATAGAGGACACTGGAAGTCACAGACGAATCACACCTCTACTGCGCTTTAGCCTCGTCAAAAGGAGGATGTGATAAGTTTAGATGATTATGTTGAAAATATGTGCGAGAACCAAAACGCTATTTGCTACTTAGCAACATACAGCCTCAAAAGTGCATATACAACTCCAATCCGGGAGAAGTCACAAAAGGGCCCTGCATAAGGTATGTTTTACCTCTGTTTTAAATGTATCTGGCTCTGATAATTAGAGTGATCGTATGACAAAAAACTTGTACCCAATTTGTTGGGACTTGGGAGAAGCTAATTCCAGTATATAATCGGAATATTCATGAACATAATTGTTGATTTAATCCCTGATATTATAAAGTATATGATACTCCTACCTTATTGTTTTACCGAATTTTTTGATGTTTTGCAAACATTGTAGCATTTGTTCGCATTGGTAATCACCGGACAAGTTCTATTCTTAATTGAGCCTATAGGTGAAATTGCTATCCAGAACCTACAGACATATAAAGAGAAGAAGTTTGTTGATATCAGCGAGGAAGACCTAAAACTTGGTAAGAAATTTTTTCAAGTATCAGGCTGTTGATCTTGCTTTTGCTGAATACTTCCCATATAGTGGCAATCTTTCCCCAAAAATTCAATATTTTGTGTGATTGGATGAAGCAATTGCTTGGTGGTAAGGTCAAAGGCTTAAGTCTAATCTCAACCCGTCTTGCCTCATCCCCTTGTGTGCTCGTTTCAGGGATGTTTCGATGGTCTGACAAACATGGAGAGGTATGCTAATTGAGTGGTGGTCTCATCTATTATACTTCATATCTATTATATATTAGATTTGGTGGCCTCATCTTGCAATTAGTGATATCTTAACTTTACATTTTGTCTATAATTGACGGGCTTGATTTCAATTTTGATGTATAGGCTGTCTGTAGTAATGCACCGGAGAGCATCGAGGCTAAAAAGTTGTCGACCTCCTGTATGAAAAGGCCATCGTATCCAGTGGTTTTCACTATGAGTTGCTAAATAACCTTACAAATAGTGAATCAAAGCTTGTGTTGTAGTTTCTTGTGATTAACATGATATGCATGATGATTGCAGCCCGACAGCCCTGTTAACTCGGGAAACAAGATTTATGAAATGATGACAATGGTCCTCGGAGTAGGAACGGGCAGATTAGATGAACGATCAGTAAAGTCATCAGATTTAGGTGCGAGTGGGAGTGCAACTGTAGCTTCAGATGCTAAAGTGGTTGATGAGAGGAGTCACTGTACTGTTTAGTAGACCGGACATCTTTGCTTCAAATTTTACTTATTTATGGGAGTACATGTACCCTCTTTAGCAAGTTAAATGGAAGAGGGCGGGATAGCTAGACATGTTACGGTACAGTAGTGCATTCTTGTTGAATGAGAATCGATTGCTTGTGAGTTTCTTGGTGAGATATTAATATAGCCAGGGGAAAGCTTAGATTTAGAAGAGGAGAGAATCATAGAATGTTTTATACAACTCCTTTCATACAAAAGCAAGCTTAATGTGTTTTGCAAAAGATAATGAAATTATGACAAATTGATATTACAATTTCCAAATTATTGTTGAAGCTTGTTTCGCAGTTATTTAATATGTTTGGGTTCACTTCATGGACACATAAATGACAATGGCCATCAAAAATAAAAATTAGGTTGTTTCAACTAAATCCCTTGATCATGGAATAAACTACCTGCATTGAAAAGGTATGTGCCACCTTTTATTAGTCGCGCTTAATTCCAGGGACAGGAACCGACAATAGAAGGTCAGTAGGCCATAATCAAATTGCCTGCTGAGGCTATGCCATTTATTATTTCACAACAAGCACAAGCACACCTATTTATTCTAGGTAACTTAAACTTTTAACACTTACTCATCTAACTTAAATGTGTTTAACATGTGTCACAATTTGTGCTTTTGGATTGAACTTGACTGAATTGTAGTTATAAAATTAAATTGAACTGACATAATTGAAATTAAAGGTTCACGAAATCTTCATCAAAGCTATCAAAATTAATCACGAATGTAACTTAAAAAAAAACGAGTTTGATATTTTAATACTGCAATTATTAAAATTGAGCGACCATGACAGAGTTATAAACCTTACAAGTTACAATTAGTGTTTGAGACGAAATACATGTCAAAATCACAAGTTAAACCCTGATTTTGAAAAGCAATTAACCAACATATATGTTTTCTTCGTAAACTAATATAAATATTTCGCACGTCTTTTGAGGGGGAGATTTAACGGTGCAAAAGAGAGTTAATCAAAATACTTTTAACACAACTAACTTTTAATTGCTCATTTACACCGTTAAATCACTTCCTCAAAAATACGCGCCAAAAGCACTTGTTGCGTTAACTAGTTTGATGAATTAAGTGCTAGTTTGATGAATTAAATGAAATTCAGAGGAAGTGAAAGGCTAAAAGTTGTTAATTGACAAATACACAGAAAAAATAACTTCCCACAAAATGGAGAAAGTGACTTACCTACTAACCTCTACTCAAGTGAAACTTACTCACTCAACCAATCATTGTAAACCCTTTTTAGGATATGAACTTCCCACGAATTTCAATTTTGTGGAACTGTACCTTCTTTATTCAACCCAAAGACCAATAATTTAGGTTAGGCCACAAAACAGTTGAGTCACCAGAACGGTATCGAAATAGGCAAGGACAGTCTACAGGAGCGTCGTACCACCCACTGATCACCTCTCTTGTGGCAGCAAACACTACCAGCTAAAGGGAAGTAGACAAAGAGGTCTCTAGATATGTACTTGATTCCAAGTATCTAGGGGTTCTCAAAAGTGAAAGCTCTGTAAACTCTTGTGTATAGGATTCAAAGAAAGATTTTCGTTTTAGTAAGTAGTGGAAGGGCATTATGCAACTTTGCCATTGCTATTGTACTGGTTACTGATTGGGCCATGAATTTAAAGGGAAGTAATATCTAACTACTTAGTAGTTAGTAATAGTCGTGAAGAAAGCAGAATATAGTTTGTATACAAACTCTAAAAAGTCTCTGAATACTTCGGTAATTTAATTTATTGGATTTGTTCATTCAATTAATAGTCTGATTTTATTTTTACTTTGTACCATGAATTTCACTCATATTAGCAAACAATAATGGAATATTTTCTAGATATAGGGGACATGATGCAAATCGGATATTGTAAATCTCGCTTAGGCTGCTTTAACGGTAATTTTTCCATTTTCTTATTCACTTGTAGTATGGGGAATAATTGGATTCTAGAAAAACAACTTAATTTTAGTTGAGCAAAAACATTGTATTGTATCGTTTGTTTTATAGATCGCGACCACGCTGAATGTCGACTACTTGGGCTTTATAAGCCCGAAAAGCAGTAAACTCTGGCACTCTTATGCCACGTGTTAGGCCACATTAAATCAATGCTGATGTCACATGCTCCAGATGTAAATTTGGGATTGCTTTGGCATTTTTATGTTGGGAGAAGTGCACAGTAATTCTAAAACGAGAGAAGTCAAGGATATTTCATTTGCAAAGTTGTCTAGTTGCTTACTGGTGGTTGGAGGCGTAAGCAGAGGTGGTGTGGTGCGATGCAAAAGCTCTAAAGTTAATTTGGATACAGAGCTCATGAGATTCAAAATGGCACTGAAATGCCTAGGAGAGAAGGAGAATGCAGAAAAGAGGATTTGCTCAAATCTCTCAAATGACGACAAATTTTCTTACTAAACAAACTAGTTCCAATACGAGACTTTGCATATCAGCTAGGAGTCTTTCTCATGTAAACAAGATAAACTAAAAACCGATGGACAAATAAGATGTTAAATGAATCCATTTCTCAATTTCCCTGAGAGCAGGCTTCGTTTTTCTCAATATTGTCCTCATCATTCAAACCAATAGCATTAAGTTAAATAGGAACATATTTGACCACTGCTTACACTGAGATACTGTATTAAGATGTAAAGATCCATTCACTGACGAACTATTGGTTCTGACCTTCGCGTATTCTTGATGAACCAGAATCGGAAAACAAATTTTTAGGAAGTTAGAAAATAAAAAGATATGCAACATGCAAATTGCAAGGGCAGAAGTAATATAAGTACAAGAGCAATAGCAAGTTTATCTGAAGAAGGGAACATATCAACTCACTTGCTCAAAGTGTACTGGAATGGAACACCAAACATGATCACTATAATGTCGATCAAAATCTATACCTTCGGCTACCTTTCCCCTATAATACAAGTGAAGTAAGTAATAAACATGTCAAAATTCAATCATAAAAAAAGTATATATGTCACTATAAGCTTCTCCTACCTCTAGATTCTATAACAGGATAAACACTTACTTAAAAGTTGCTGATAGAACACCTTAAAAAGCAATTTCTAAGATCAGTTACATTTGTAAAGGGAAAATGTAGGGAAAATGTAGGGAAAATGGTGATCGTTACTACCATCAGTGTCCATTTTAAAGCAGTATGATGATTAGGTGACGGTTTTCATTATTTAGTTTCAAAGATAGCAACTCACAAGAAAAAAATTGCCTGAAAAGGTATTCATATAAGAAAATGGGTAAACTATCTAGAGACTATCCAATAAGGAAAGTGGGCAAAATGTTAACAAAGGTGGTACTCAGGTAATTCAAACAGATAACCGTTTACATTTTCTGTTAAACTATATAGCATGTAAGAGGGTAATATTTAGTATATAAATGGATAACTTTAGGATTCTCGGCGAGCCTGTATGAACTAACTATGCAAACTGCAAATTCATGCATGGGTTTGTAACAAAATGTTGGGATTTTTAGATAATCTTGATGAACTAGCTAATCTATATGAACTTGATATACCTAAAAGCAAATGCAACAGAAAAAAAGGGATTATGAGAAAATTACTATGGTGGTAAGCACTAGATACAACCTTAGCTCCCCTTCCCCAGAGTACCCAAGACAAGAAGCAACAAAACATTGATCCTGCACCACAGCAATGGTATAGTAAAGGTGCAACAAACAGAACTTTCAAGCTACTTCAAATTCTGTGTGAAACTAGGACAACGGATGAGATACATACATTACCGTAATAGTCATCTGATATTGCATATTAAGAATATATCATTCTAACTTAAGTACCTGGCAACAGAGAAAAAGACAAAAGCACCTCTCCCACAATCACAAGCCTTGCGATAGTTGTCCAGAGCCAGTAGTTTCTACAACATCTTGAGTTTCGATGAAAACAAGCTTATGCTGCATTATTTCCTGCAATAAACACGAAGGGTTTGAATTAATACTGGAGAAGCCTTTCCCTCAAGTAAACAAAGACTCTTATCCAGAAGACAGTGAAAAAAGCCCTTATTTTATTTTATTTTTTTGAAGGAGAATTTTCATTAATTGAAGGAGAAGTTTCGATGAAAACAAGCTTATACATTTTAGATTGTCTGAATACTTAAGAACTCATCTGTATCAGTTATTTCAAGGGTCAACATCAGGGAGTGCAGGCGGTCATAACAGAATTTCAAGGTTTTTTGATCAAGTCCAGCTTGCGCATGTAGGGATGCTACAAAAGAAACAGGTGACTCCTTTTCAAAATTCTCAGTTTGTAACCGGCCTATATTGCACCAATCTACGCAAAACAGATAAAAAATGCTCTGCTCGGCGAATATTCCCTGGTACCGCCTCTTTTAAGATATCATCAGGCAGAGCCGGGTTGGAAAGCCAAGTATCGCCACCTAAAAACTTAATAGCAAAAGCGTTAAAAATTTCAATATATTGAAACAAATTGCCACCACCAGAAAAAGGCGACAAACCATCTTCGAGAAAAATGCCTACGAAGTAATGACATACTCGATAAATTTCCCCTTTGAGCCAATCCTTCAACGAGGCGACTGTATTCTGCACGCAATTTTCCTGCATCGGTGGCCTTGAACACATCAAATGAGTTAGAAAATCTGTCATCTATTATTCCACATCAAATGAGTCAAAACAACTAATTAAAATTGACTCATAAACTATAAAGCCAAGTAAACCTATAAAAGCCGGTCAACCTAAGTTATCTTATCCAACTGACCTTCAAATACAAGTATGAAAACCCAACAAGGCAACTAAATCAAGATTTCTGCTGCTTTGAGGAAACAATTTCCAAATACCAGCACAACAGCCTATGCACAAAGAATTTCTTCCATTCATGAGGGTGTATGAAGATGACTTCATTAAGATGAATGCAATTGTAGGCTGTAGCCCTAGCTGGTTAGCAGCACAAAGGGCAAAATCTAAGATCTTCGCTAATACTTGGAACTTTAAAGACAGATAGGATCCACAACCGATCTCGCAGAACAAGAATACTAAATTAACCAAAGGTCTAAGTAGCATGTCTTGATACAGAAAAAATTGTCCAACATGAACAAGTGCTATATTGGCTTCTATCACAATAAGTAGAACAGATGAGGGTCACAGAAGTTTTTTTGGCTCCAGCATGAAATTCGATTATCAAGTTTATGAAGTTAAACCTTTATGACAGCTAAAAGAACTGGAAAAAAATTAAAATGTCAGGGGTATCGGAGAAAATGGAGACAAAAGCTCAACTATCAACTCAAATGAAAGGTCGATTCAGTTTATTTAAAACCCTTTTTTGTCTAGTAAGATATCCATAAAACCTATACTCTAATGCTACCTGACATCTAAATCAGATTGATGTTACCAACTACGGAGTATTTATTAGCTGAATAAAATTTAATTTTTCGGCAAGCTAAGTCAGGATGCTAGCCTACTTGCATTAAAACTATACTATGTACAGTAGCAAATAGATTAAAAAAGATTACAATATTGACTTTAACTTACTTTTTTTACCTTTAGTGAGATTGTACTTGTAATGCTGGATTATGGACTGAATAGCGGGGGAAGAAGTTCTGAAACATCGGGGCCGCGTTGAATCCAGCATTGAGGTGCAGGATGTCATCAACCCGCTCCCGTCTGGAATACTTGATTACACAACAGATTAACAATCTAGCAAATAATAAACATAGAACTAAAATAGCACATATTAAAGGCAATCAAAAAAGAAAAAGAAAAATATTTCCCATCTCTCGTGAACCCTAGAAATATAGTAAATCCTATTAAAAAAAAAGAACATTTAAGGGAAATTTAGCAATTAAAAGAAACAAAAAGAGTATTCTAAATTTCCTAATAATCTTCTTCCATAAATTTCCTAATTACTATTATGGTGAATGCCTGAGTGGTGACTATTCTTCAGTTAGGTATGAAAGTTTAAAATTATGAAATAGTTGAAAATGGATTAAAAGTTCAAAACACATAGAGGGCATCTCTGTCACACAAATACATGTCGATATCATTCTAATCCCTTCATATTTGACCCAAGGCGAACATGCCAAATTACATTACTTAGCCAGTAATAGCACTTAGATAAATATAGAAAAATCAGCCTACTTTCTAATATAAATTAAGAAAAAGCAGCTTAATATCAACGAGCTCGATACACAATCTAAAAAAATCAGAAAAGGAGGAGATAGATAAGGAGGAACACAACTAGGTAATACTTGTAATTTCAGAGATAAATCACATACCATCGCTTCAAGCGTTGAATAACTGGGGATAATTATGAGCTTAGTGGCAAATGGGAGGATTCTGTACAATGATAAACAATTCATACTTTAAAAAAAAAATAGGAGCAAAAAACTCAGCCATAAAGTTAGATATAATGGGAGGGAAGGAGGAATTATAAATTGACCTGGAGCAATATATATAGCAAGATAAAACTAAAATAATACAGTTTAGATTTACTCACCGTCCTGGATATAGCCGGAAGAGCTGGGCCGACATGATGTAGGAAAGATGGATGTGCTGAACAAAAGAGATCTCCCTCTGGGAAGGAAAAGCGTAGTCCGGGATTGACGCCGTCACATTGATCCCACCTGGAGCATATATCTCGTATCGAAAAGCATATCGAAACTCCGAGACGATCGGGGTGTAACTGGCTAACGAAGTGCAGCTGATGAACACATGCGGGGTACCCTGCATGGCCAAAGGGCTAACTCCCCTGCTCACATGATCGGTGAGGCTGAAATACACCTGATCAGTAGTACCCGAATCCTGAGGTCGGGCATGGAAGCCATGCAGAAAAATCTCGTCGAAATTCCGGGTATCCCACCTGAAGATGTGACTAAAATCATGGCGCAAGGTCCGGTATACAATGCGGGGCAGTGAAGGGTGAGGCCTATCATGATCAGCGTCAACAACAGCAATGTTGTATATCTCGACGGTCATCGCCACGTACTCAAGCTGGAGCTCGTCAATCGCAATATCCGAACGAGCGTCAAAGCAAGAGGCAACTCCTCTCCACGGGGAATCTAGTGGAATAGGTGGTGGAGCAGCTACATGTATATTCATAAAAAATACGAGCAAGCAGTTACATATACAACCATACAACTCCACAGTTATATTATATAATTTATTCTTTTGTAATAAAGTTTGTTAGAAGTGAGTTGGAAGTTTGTTATGTTTGAGCTAAGTATATAAGCTGTAGTTTAGCTCATTTTTGGATACTACTACAAAAAAAGGCAAAGATAACTGCTAAATAAGGCTTTACATAACAGTTTTGAGGTGTTATCCAAGTCGATGTAATGTAAAGTAAACATAACACCTGATAAAAGTGTTATTTTTGCCAAAGAAAACATAACAGTCATTCATAATAATATAGTTATGCCACTAGATAACACATTTTGTAAATAAGTGCTATGTTTGCTATTTATATGACAAATTGAAAGAAGGAAAATTTAACACGTATCTTGAATAACTATTATGTTTTCCTATAATATATATAACATATATTACTTATAACTGTTATCTATGATATTTTTTAAAAAAATAATCAAATTATCATTTCACGAGCATATATTATTGGCGGTAGGCAGCACGCAGACATTGACGGTACAATACCTGTATCTGTTGTATAATTAATACTCAACCCATAAGATCTTACAACCAATAAATTGAATTGATATTCCAAACTTTCAAAATTCTTTATATTACAAAATCAACTAATATTCATAAATCTAAACTTCTAAAAAAACTACTATATATACATATTAATATTAATCTAAATCATAAACAAGATCAAATCTATCCTATAGCCACATCCACATGATATCAATATCCAAATCCAAAAATATAATGTATGTCCAAAAGTGGATTAAGGTTAAAAAAATTAGGCGAAAAGATAGAACCCATTCATCATTTATGCTTCATGTTGATTTCCGACATATGTAATCCACAACTCTCTGAGTTCATCAATTTTCTCCTGAGAATATGTTGGACCAATGCCTTGATAGTACTACAATAAAGGTAATTACAAAATAAGTATTCATATATAAAAATTTGAAAAGTAATTAAACTTTATAATTAATCTTGCACAAATTAATTTATCATAGTTGTAGGAAGATCATTCAAATATAAAATAATAATCAAGTATTTTGCAGAAACTAACCATAGGAAGACAGAATTGAGCTTTGCAGAAACTTAGGCACAAATGTCAAATACACATATACTTTGCATCTAGAGTGAAAAGACAACTGAAAAAAAAGAAAATAAGAAGTCTCTTTTGACTATCCTGGAAAATGAGTAAGTTAGTATTCAAATTGTGTTTTACTAAACTATATTGAAAACAATTGTTGGAGGAGCCTTTTACATGCAGTAAGAAGCTTAATACCTCATGTAATGATCTTGCTGATATTGAAAAAGATGCCACCAGGACTTGGGTGATTGACAAGCCTAACATCCCAAGGACCCCAGTTGGGTTTAAGAGAAAGCTGGTTCTTAGAAGGGACTTCTCTAAACTGGACCCTCATTATGTGACTCCAACGGGGAAGAAAGTTAGGTCAGGTACCGAAGTGGCCAAGTACTTGGAAGAAAATCCCGATATATATAAAAGGTGTGTTTGTGAGTGAATTTAGCTTTACGGTACCAAAGGTGGTCGAGGAGACTATACCAAAGGATGTTGAGAGGAAATCCTCCGCTAGAGGAGATAAGAAAGCCAAAGATTCAAAGGCTGCTGATTCTTGAAATAGTTACCAGGGTATTATGTCTAGTTCAGTGTTTGTAATCTTCAGCTATGTTCTGAAACCTTTTTCGTCAGTGTCTTTATGTTGCATGACGATTTGATGCTTGTATAACTACTAGATATCGGCTATCTAAATGACCCTAAGTTTGCAATTTCAAATTCTTCTGTGATGGTTGCTATATCTTGTATCTTTGGCTTTGGTTTTCCAATGCCTATCTGACTTTCCATGGATAACTAAGATGCCAAGGAAGCACAGAAAAGAAGGCAGATTGTTATTGTGTCATTGAACGGTTAGAAATTTACGATGTAAGGAACTTCTAGCAGCCAGTCTGGCAAATGTTAAAGCATGTGAATTGTGAAGAAGTTTGGAATGTACAGAACTACATTAAGCATAACTACTTCACTAGTATGATAGGATCTAATTAAGATAAGAAGCATAAAAGAAATATACCTTTAGGAGATCAAAAACCTTTTCACATATATACTTCTGTTGGATACTTGCTCCGCGCTATTGTAATCTATTTGGATGCATGCAAAGAGTAGCCTTCCTGTAAGCTTTTTTCAGAGCAGCAGCAGTTATAACTTCTGTCAGAGGAATTGGTTGCCAACTGCTATCAGGTCCGAGAATCTGCCATTCAAGAAAAGATAAGATAACCTGCAACTACTTTGAGCTACATGCCTACATAACTTAAGCTGCCACTCTACACCATTTAAGAGGAGATTAGGAGAATCAATGGAATGAAAATTCTCTAGAAGTAACACATTCAAAAAGATATAAACTAGGCCAAGAAATGAATATCATATTATTGACAAAAAAAACTACAGTTTATATTTATTTGATCCAATCTCCACATAACTTTCTCAAGAAATATCCAGCATCAAATCTGATGCTGATCTAAACTATAAAGTGTCCACACGAATTTTTGATGCTAATCTGAACTGAAATTAAAGTGCATGTAAACTATGAGACAGATATCTACATTTTCTAGATAATATGTTTTTTTCACATTCTTATGGAGTGTTTTCTTTGGTTCCTGCATAATGCTTTTGAAATGGCAACATTTATCTAGTCCTTGGTGAGTTCCTCCCTCCCTAGTGCCCACCAAAACCCTACTGTCACAAGCGACCTTTTTGTGTCTGATAGTATACTAGTTTTTCGTTCTATTTCACATAGGTGTCAGATAATATAGAGGAATAGTGAATTTCTTATAAGCACTAGATTTACCTTATACCTGTGCAACGAGAAGGCCAATTCAGTGTTAAAGGATAAATTTCCTCTTACTGGAATTGAACTTGTCCAACAATATCAAAATTCTTCTCTCTAATATCAAAAGCAAAAGGCTAAAACGTGGACCCATAATTATAAATTTAATTCGTGTCTCCTTGAAAGACGCCATTAATGCAAGAATAACAAGTGCCCTACGTCTTTTTTTTAAAGTTTCATACAATACTTAGCAAGAGACTACAAGAAGTCAGGGTGATTATATACTTGAGAATAATATTTACTGACAAAAATTTCACATGCAATTTTATGTTATACAACACAACCTGTTAATAATATACGCACGAATTCCAATGATTAACAAGAAAATATACAAACAATATAACAGAACTTGGCTTCAAGTCCCGAATCAGAAAAGTTTCACCTTTATACATAATTCTCCCCATATAAGTTGTGCTCTGATTAAGCGAATCTCCTTTAGGATACAACAAAGCCATGCATCAGTTTATCTGACTGATAGTTAACAGAATGTTTATTCTGTTCAGTTTGTTAGAAAGTCAGTTTGTTAGTTTTGGTAGAAACTTTCTTTTTATTAGCTTCTAGCTATAAATAGCTAGATTAAGATGTACATTTCAATCAATCATTGATGATGATAACAATCTTCTTATCTCTTGTTCCTCTCTATCTCAATATTGGATTCTATCTTCTATTTTGCTGTTGCTCTAGGAGCTTAACAGGAGGTTTCCATTTCTCGTCTTCTTTGTCTCATGAAGTGAGCTACTAAGCACCTATTACAGATAGCCTTTATATTTTGTGTGGTCTTTATATTGTGTGGTATTTATGAAAACTGCTTAACCTATGAGGGGATATATGGTCAGATATATGATAAACAAGGGGCTATCCAATATTCCCACCACCAGAACAAGTTGAATTCTTTGTGAAAACCATATCAAAAACTGCCTCCTTCAACCCCCTCTCCCCCCGGCCAAGGAAAAATCTGACATAATAAACAGCCTTATACGAACAGCATAAAGAATCCAGATAAAGGTATAACATGCAGGTGTGGGCTGTAAAAAAGAAGTCAGTAGTAGGGGGTTCAAATGGTGCACAAAGGGGGAAGGTAAGCAACAAGTCCCAATAGCAACAGTTGAAACTAGAAATTCATTAGCAGTGCTGAATCCAAATGATGCAGTTGTAGCAATTCATTCACAGAGATTTAGTATGGAGTTGGTTGTGGGGTATTGTGTTAATATTTATGTTAAAGTAAGGAGAGGGAAGACTTGTTGAGTGTAAGTGATCCTATGTGTAAGTATATCTTTTTCCATATATAAAAGTGTTGCATTAAAATACCATTCACTAACACATCAACAATTTGTATAAATTGGATAAAATCCATCAGAAATTCAAATTAATTCTTGGTTATAAAACTCTATAAGGTGATCGAAGAGTTGCTCCCTGACTATTTCGGTAGTGAAGATGTTATCGGATTAGACATCAAAAAGTTTCGAAGAACTGGTTATTATACTACTAATCTGGAAATTCTAGTCATATGTGGGTGGGCAGTGGCGTTATGGCGTATCCAGGAATTACGGGATGGGGGTACGGATGAGAAAAAATCAAACAAAACAAAATACAATACTTGAGTTAAGTTACGACTAAAAATTCAAATCAAAATACAATGCCAATATCAATTAATGATTCAAATTACAACTAATTTAAAACGACAAAAATACATAAGTTTCAAATAAATAAAAGTTACAAGTGCATCCGACAACCTTTAATTTCATAGATTGGAAGCGCTTAATTACATCATCATCACCTACTTGCAAAAAAAAATCTCTCTCAAGTAATCTCTAATTTCAATTCAAGTAATCTCTAATGTCAATTCAAGTAATTTCAATTTCAATTCAAGTAATCTCTAATTTCAATTCAAGTAATCTCACTTTCAATTTAAGATTGAAATCTCTAAGTTCAATTCAAGTAATCTCAATTCCATATTTTCACAATTGCACAATATCTAAATATCATGTTCATAATTTCTTATTTCAATTAAAAATATCAATTCACATCAAAATGAGAAATCTATAATTTATAAATTAGCAGAAATTAAAAAAAACCTTACTGAGTTCTGCTTCTTACTGCCATTCTGAACGGGTTGTCGGGTTCTTACTGCCGAATCTGAGTTCTGGCGATGGCGAATATGGCCGGTGGGCGGCCGGCGGTGGCGTCTCGTGGCGACAAGAACTCCGACAAATGGGAAAAGTGGTGACAACAAGTCCGGGCTCCGGCTGCAAAGTGGCGACAAGTCGGACAACAAATCAAGAACTGTGGGCTCCGCCGGCTGCAAAGTGGCGTCAAAAAAACAAGAACTCCGGCCGGCAGGCGGTAGAGTGCAGACCGGCAGAGGCGAAAAAGAAAGAAAGAGAGAGAAGAAAAAAAGTAACGTTACTGACCAGAGGAGAGAGAAAGAAGGGGAGTAGGGAGTAGTAGGGACGCGTGAGTGAGAGAAAGAAGCGTGCTTTTTTTGTCAGTCTTGGCCTTTGGGCAGCGTTTTTTTTTTCTTTTTGCTTTTAGTTCTTTCAATTTTTTTTTTAAATGGGGGGTATTGTGGGTAAATGGGGGTACAGCTGTACCCACTGTACCCCCTGTAAATCTGCCCCTGTGTGGGTCATCTTGCTGCCTGATTATCCATTTAGATTCATTATTTAGGAGATTCACTTCAATTTCAGCTTCCACTTTTAGTGTAATTTGATTCATTCACTTATAATGTTATTTGATTCACCGTTCATATATAAGAATATCAAATTACACTATACAATCTGTCATTTGAAATTCTCATTATTGGCATTCTGTCTTTAGTCTCTAGCTCTCCTCCCTCTGTCCTTGTCTATCCTTTTTCAACCATCTCATACACCATTAAAAGACCTCATCTCATACACCATTAAACTCAGAATTATGTTTAAAACTTGCAATTACTTTTTCTCACAAATAAATTTTTGATATGCTCATGGAGATGTGTGATTAAATACAGAGACTTACATTACCCAACCCTTCATGAAATCATTGTAACGCTACACTAGCAGCTGGAAAATGAAGATTAAATTAACAAAATCCGAACACAGAGATAGAAAATTAACAAAATTAACGGTACACTAACACCACCCAAATCAGTTCTTTTATATATTAGGAATAAAAAGGGATAGAAAATTAATAATTACCTTCAATTGCCGATAACAATGGCGATTATGGTTGTTGGTTTCTCCCAAAACGACTTGCTCGGTTGAATTAACTTGCGAATCCCACAAAGTCTGCTGGAATCAACCAAAGATGAGAGCCGGAGGTGAGAACCGGAGGGGGAACAAAAAATGAGTGCCGGAGGTGAGAAACGGAGATGGGAACCGAAGACGGGAACGAAAGTAGGAAATCGTGCTTGCCTTCTTTTTTGGTGTAGAGTTAGTTCTTGCCCAGTAGACCCAGTAGAGTTCTTGCCCAGTAGAGTTCTTGCTTTCTTTTTTTTTTGGTGTAGAGTTCTTGCGGTTCAGTATCAGACAATTGGAACGCAATTATGTACGTAGACCCGAGACCACATAGAGAATGGTGGAATTGGAATAAAACGCAATAGGAATTAAATGAAACGCAAGAAAAAACAAAGATTTATCATATGCTTTTGCCAGGCTTCCGTATATCGCGCAACATGATATTCAAATTATAGATCTTCAAAGACTAACACATAGCATATAGCCATATACTAGTCAGTAGTAACTAACAGCTTAGAAAATATTTTCTTTATATTCAACCGAGTACGTTATTTGTTTTCCAAATGTTTGTTTTTTATTTAGAAAATTTGTTCTTTATATAAATGGGTAATTATATTTAGTTATTTACTGTATGTTCTTTTGATAGCCACAAATGTTCTTTTATAAATGGAGATGAGACATGGTCTGAACACATGTTCGTGATTATCTAGAGAGTATGTTCTTTTTTTATATAGAAAAAAATGAATTTTTATTACTACCTATTTTCTTTTATGAAGGGAGATTAGACAAGTCTTCAATTTTAAACTAGATGTTCTCTTTTACTAGCCATGCTCTTTTACATTTGGAGATAGTAAATGTTATTTGATTTTGAATTACATGTTCTTTTTACCTAAAAAGTATGTTCTTTCAATTTAAATTATATGTTCTTTTTACCTGAAAAGTATGTTCTTTCAATTTAAATTATATGCTTATTTTACCTAAAAAGTATGTTCTTTAAATTATATGTAATTTTTTTTTTTTTGCAGAATGAGTTAATCGAGTACTTCATAAATTTAGTGTAATAAATAATGGTAGTTTATTTTTTTGTTTCAAAAGAAAAAAAGTTTACACGATCATTCCACAAATCTTGCGTGGGTAGTTATCAGTGCAAATTAACCATTTTCTTTTTTTTTTTATTTTTCTTTCTCCTTTTCTTATAAATTTCACGCCATCTAGCGCAATTCTTGGGGAATTTTTATCATTTTGTTTTTTTTAAAAAAATTATTTCCTTTTCTGTTTTTTTTTTTTAAAATTTATTTCTCTTCCTTCAAATTGCTTTAGAGTAGGACCACGTAGAGGAAGGTGGAAACTAAAATACAAGGTTTAGTGAAGACAGAAAAGCGATTAAGGAAATTGGTTCCTATTTTCTAGCCATACTTACGGTTATTTTTGAAATAATTATATTTACAGAATTTTTATTATTAATAATAAAACACCACGTCTTCAAAAAATAAAAATAAACACTAGCTAATAATTTTAGGCAAAGATAACACACATTAAGATAACTGTTAACTAATATATTTTCAATACAAGCTAAGATAATAGTTCTTATGTGAAAAAGTTAATTTAGACTTTACATAACGGTTGCTAAGATAAGAGTTAATATAGCCGTGTTATCTTTGCCTTTTTTTATATCTTACATTCTACCAGTAAATACAATTATTTTCTCTTTCTCTCTCTAAAACTCTCTCAATCTGTGGATTTCTACATGGTATCAGAGCTCTAATCTCATTTCGAGATTGAGGTTTCGAATTTTACATTCTGAAATTCTGGTGTTTCGTTGTGAATTGTTGCGAAATTTCTTACAATTGCGAAATTTCTTGCACAAATCTTACAACGAAAATTGAGTAATACTTTCTGCAAATTGATTTGATTCTCTTGATTGTGATAACAATGGCGATTGAAGATGTTAATACAACTGAAACTTCTATGAATAATTCTTCGCAATTGATCAGTGGAGGTTTTAGTTGCGACTGTTTTTAATGGTGCCAATTTTATTCGCTGGAGCAGAAATGTAAAACGTGCTTTGATAGCTAAAAACAAGGAAGGATTCATCAATGGTGAAATACTAAAACCTGCTGAAAATCATAAAGATTATCCTAAGTTGAAACTAGCTGATTATATGGTTGTTAGCTGGATTTTAAGTTCTACGAACACTGAGTTGGCTGATGATTTTGGATATATTACCACTGCTGTGGATTTATGGCGTGAGTTAACTGAAAGGTTTGGACAATCTAATGGTCCATTAATCTTTCAGTTAAAGAAAGAAATTGATAATCTCACTCAAGAAAATATGATTATTGTCACATATTATGGCAAATTAAAGAAGTTGTGGGATGAAATGCAGAACTTGAGATCTTTTCCTTCATGTAATTGTGGTGCTTTGAGCAAGTGTAGTTGTTTGTTTTTGAAAAAGATAACTGAATTTGAAGAAGAAGACAAGATGATGAAATTCTTGTTAGGCTTGAATGGAGGATTTGATAGTACTGTGACTAATGTATTGTCAATGGATCCTCTGCCTAGCATAAATAGAGTTTTCTCTATCACTCAACAGATAGAAAAACAAAAGGAGATGAGTAATCTTGTTGTGGAGAGTAGTGCTATAAGTAGTAGTGCAATGGCTGCTCAGTCTTATAGTACTAGACAGTTTCCTAAATCCCATAATGGAATTGGGAAAGGAAGGAAGGATTTGAGAGATTTCAAGAAGGATAAAATGCACAAATTGTGTAATCATTGCAAAGGGAAAGGACATACTGCTGATCAATGTTTTAAACTCATTGGTTACCCTGATTGGTACAATTCAATTAAGGCTTCTAAAGGATATCAGGTTAATGGAAGTATTAGGTTAATGGAAGTATCAGGTTAATGAAAGTCATGACGGAAGGTTTGTTGCTAATGTTCATTCTCCAGCTGATAAAGAAGTAGATAGTCCTCTGGATGATTCAGTTGGTGCAACTGAAATGGTTTAACGCTGAAATGTTGAACACTATTTGTCAAGAGGTTATGAAGGCGATAAAAGACAAGCAACAACAAGTTGGTGATGGTAGTGGTGCAACATGTTCTTACGCAAATTTTGCAGGTACAATTTCTCATTTTTTTAATTGTACTTTGAGCAAGATGCAAAATGAATGTGTATGGATTGTAGACTCTGGAGCCTGTGATCACATGACATATGATGAGAGCATATTGTCAAACAAAAGAGTTCTTAAGAGCATGTACAATGGTTGGTGTCTCTCCAACTAGCTCTCCACACTCTCTCTTCAAGCTACTCTCAAGAACTATGTCTAAAAACACCCAACAACGCTAAAACTCTTTAAAGAGCTCTCCATTCAACTTTTTATTGTTTTGTGGTCTCATATCAATAAATGAACCTCATTTTATATTATGATTAAAGTTATACAAATAAAGTTATTCATGTAAATTAAATATAATTACAAAAAAAATTATCTTTTTCATAATTTATGTAGTGTGGAATTTTTTTTTTTAAAAAATATTAATTTTGAATGCTAATATTTAATTTCATAAATTAAATAAAGATAGTAGATTTTGTGTATGAAATATATCCAATATTAGGCTCATTTTATAAATAAAGAAAAATGATAATTGTTAGGATAGTAATTATTACCATGTTTTTTTATTTTTATAAAATAGATCATCGAATGGTTGTAAGAAGAAAATAAAACTTAAGTAATTATAATAGCATGTGGGCCCCAAACATTGGAGAGTTATCTCTCCTTCAACCCCAAATGTATCTCCCCCAAGAGCCACTTTGCAAAGTGTCTCCATGGAGAGACACCCAAGACACTACCAAGAGCCCCATTGTTGGGTAAGAGGTGGCTCTCCATTTTCTCTCTCCTTGGAGAGCTTGATGCGTATGAGAAGTGTTAATTATGTAGTATTCTAAATCTTTTAGAATTCTATGTAATTTAGGAGTTTTAATTTTTTGTTTGTTATGAGTTTGTTTATTTCCTAATTCTAGTAGGAATAGGACTCTTAAAATCCTAATCCTAATAGGATTAAAACTCCTATTTTTGTTAGGAGTATATTAGATTATGAATTATAGTTAAGTTAGAATTCTAGTAGTCACTAGTGGAAAAAAGCAGAAGGGCTGCGCTGAAAATGGCATGCAGGGCTGCGCTTTTTAGCAGCAGCCCTTTCCATAGCAGCCCTTCACTTTTCAAGTAGGGCTACGCTTGTTCTAAAAAGCGCAACCCTTCTAAGCTAAAAGGGCTGCGCTAGTTTACAAAAAGCGCAGCCCTTCATGTAAGAAGGGCTGCGCTTGTTCTAAAAAGCGCAGGGCTGCGCTTTTTAGAACTAGCGCAGCCCTTCTCCAATTTTTATTTTTTTTTTAATTCTGCACCTGCACACACCCAGCAGACCTGCACACAGCACCCCTGCACCCACCCCCCACCCACTGCCCACCCCCATCCCCACCCACCAGCCCACCCCACCAGCCCCACCCCCATCCCCCACCCACCACCCCCACCCCCCAGCCCCCACCCACCAGCCCCCACCCCCAGCCCCCACCCCAGCCCCCACCCACCAGCCCCCACCTACCAACCCCCCACCAGCCCCCTGCCTCTGCCCAGCTCCCACCCCGTGCCACACCCTGCACACCCCTCCACAGCCCACCCCCCCCCCACTGCCCCCCTCCCAGCCCACCCTTGGCCACCCCCTGCAACACCCCTGCACCCCCATCCACAACCCACCCCACCCACACCCAAAACCTCCATTGGACAAAAAAAAAGCGCAGATTAAAATACGATAATATATGACAAGTGGAGAAAGGTAATAATTAACTTCAGATATATTTAATATGTAAAAAGTGTACATAGGATTGATAGAAACTAGTACATTCGAGCTAAATCTCATCCTATGCAATCACCGGTAATGTGGGACGCCAACTTATCCCGAACTTCATCAATTTCTTCTTTGGTGAAGTTCCTCAAACGTGGTGTGCAATTCGCATAAACCTTACAAAACAACCAAGGAATAAACACATATATAAAAATTCAATCATTTTACTGTAGTTAGTACTTCTAAAAATGACATATACCTTCCCGAAATTCAATCAAAATCAAATGAAAGCCTAAAAGTCTAAGCACTAGTTATAATATATCTCATATAATCATGTTCAAAGAAAATTTGGGGTTAAATGACTTAATAAGTACATTTTGGGAGCGAAAAGGCCAAAATAGGCCGGAAATGGCCTTTTCGTTCCCGAAATGCAACCAACAACAAATGAAAGCCTAAGAATCTACATACTAGTTATATTATGCCTCATATAATCATGTTCAAAGAGAATTTGGGGTTAAATCACTTCATAAGTACATTTAGGGAGCGAAAAGGCCAAAATAGGCCAAAATAGGCCGGAAATGGCCTTTTCGTTCCCGAAATGCAACCAACAACAAATGCAAGCCTAAGAATCTACATACTAGTTATATTATGCCTCATATAATCATGTTCAAAGATAGTTTGGGGTTAAATCACTTCATAAGTACATTTTGGGAGCGAAAAGGCCAAAATAGGCCGAAAATGGCCTTTTCGTTCCCAAAATGCAACGAACAACATATGCAAGCCTAATAATCTATATACTAGTTATATTATGCCTCATATAATCATGTTCAAAGAAAATTTGGGGTTAAATCACTTGATAAGTACATTTTGGGAGCGAAAAGGCCAAAATAGGCCGAAAATGCAACAAACAACAATTGGAAACCTAAAAGTTACATACCTTTCGAAGATCACCAACATCTTTGCAATAGTTGACGATATCGAGCATGAACCTCATGACGTAATACCCACACGCACGTCCACCTTCTTGTACCAGACACTAAAATTCACCAAAGATGCAATAAATGACATGTTAGATGTGTATTATGTGTTTCTATAAAAGGATGCAAAAAATTACTCATGTTACCTCGACTAAATACCAAACAGGAGGTTTTCCTTGTCGAAGTCCAGATGCAGTAATCTTCTTCATCACACTACATCAATACATTATTATAAGATTAGATGTACATTTAATATTTAATAAGCTAAGTTTGCATATAGTTTCGATTAGGCTACCTATTTAACAATGGTTTGACTAGTAAGGACCGTATTGTTCCGTTACGCAAAGAATCAAAGTGGTAGACTTCGTTACGTGACAAACATATTGCAATCAGTGTCCAATTGTTCCTACAACAATAAAAATGTTATTGTTATCGTAGAACAACTAATAGGTCAATTTAATTAATTAAAAAGTGAGTTTAAGAAGCATACGATTCAATGTAAGGAAGAAGAATGATCTTATATCCACTACGAGAACATGCGTTCAAAGAATCCTTGAGATATGCTTTCACCTCCTTTTCGTTTTGTACGCAACTGTCATCTCGTACAAAGCTTGGACATAACCAACCAAACATTGGCTGACTAGATTGCCTCACATTATTGTATAATAGCCTGAGAATTCATATTGATAAAAATAAAACTTACTTATTATGGAAGTTATTATTAGTTAGATTGAATACTACTTAATTAAGGCATATATGTATATTTATTAATTGGGAAATTCTATATGGTGACCCTCAACTTTTTTAAATTCTATTTGGTAGACAATTTTTATCTTTCCTCTATTTGGTAACCCTCTTTTTATTTTTTGTATTTTCTTTGACCTTATTACATTTTAAAATTTTTTTTTAAATAAAAATTGATTTTTTAGTTACAAAAAACTAATTTTAAAATGAAAAAAAAACTCAAACCCTCCCCACCCACCATAACCACCCATCCTACCACCCCCTCTCCTCCCCTAGCCACCATCACCCACTTCCCCCTTCATTGCCACCCACATCGGAAACCACCCACCAGAAACCACCCACCAGCCCACCGACACCACCCACCTAGCCTACCGAAACCACCCCCACCCGTAGCACCTAACCCAGCCACCGAAACCCCCTCCTCCATTCGAACCACTGTCGCCCCAAATTCGAACCTCCCCACTCAATCGAACCTTCTCGCCGCCCCAAATCGAACCACTTGCACATCAATTTGAACCACCCCGATCCCAATCGAACCACCCCCACCCAGCCGAACCCTCTAGCCGCCCCCAAATCGAACCACCCCCACACCAATTCGAACCACCCCCACCCCATATTTCGAACTCAACTTCAACCACCACGGCACACCACCCTTACCCCCCCAAATCGTGATTGATGAAGGTGTTGATGATGATGAAGGTGTTGAAGGTATGATTGATGATGAAGGTTTTGATGATGATGAATGATTTGTAAATGGTGATTGATGAAGGTGGTGATGAGGGTGGGGTCGTCGGGGTTCGAAGGGGTTGAGGGGTTTCGGTGGTGGCTTTGGGGGTCGGAGATGGGGTGGTCAGCGGTGGGGGGTTCCGGATATGGGGGTTTCAGGGGTGGGGGTGGTTGGGCAGGTTGGGGGGACAGGGGTGGCTGGGGGTTTTTTTTTAAAAAAATTTCAAAATTAGTTTTTTGTAATTGTAAAATCAAATTTTTAATTAAAAAATAATTTTAAAATGCAGTAAGGTCAAAGAAAACAAAAAAAATAGAATAGAGGGTTACCAAATAGAGGAAAGATAAAAATTGTCTACCAAATAGAATTTGAAAAAGTTGAAGGTCACCATATAGAATTTCCCTTATTAATTTAATATACTAATAAAGTATTACCTCATGAATGTTTGTATTATGGAAACATTCAACTCTTCCTCAAGTAAGAATTCTTTAATATCACCCTTAGAAATGAAGGCCGATGTTTCCTCAATGTAGTGGAATTGGTGGTCCGACAACTTAATCTCAATCATTGCTTCCTCGTCTACATCGCTAGCGCACTCATGTAGCCAAAAGCACGGTTGAGTAAGGCCTTGCACCACCTCCATATCCGTAATGAGTGGAGACTTTGCCGTAGAAACATTTACTTTCTCCACTTGGGCACGTCGGCCTCCCTAAGGTGACGCTACCTTCTTTCCCTTCCTGTCGGCCTTCCTCGAACCCTAGTAATTAGTTAAATTAAAAGATATTACTGACAATCATATATAGGAACTATAAAAGAAAACTATGTATATAACTTATGTTAATCATTGTACCTGATTTGATAACCGCACCAATGCACGCGGCCATAGAATATAACTGCCAAGGGCATCAGTCAATAACTGTACACCAACTCCTGCATTCGGCAGCGGAAGAGGAAATGCTTCGAAACCGGGCACAATGTCTGAAACGCTGACCACATAGTGAATATCAGCGACTGGCTGGTTGTGCAATCGTACCCGGTCCTAGGGGCGTGCAGATCCATAAGCAACGATAATGAAACTACCATGACCATCTCCTTGATTTAATAGCTCACATGGTGTCCTTTTAAAAAAAAACTCTATTCATAGTTAGTCTATGAAACAACATATTAAGAATAATAGTTGTGATATTAAATGATTACCGTGAACTCCGGATCTGGATGAGGCTGCATAGGAACAGGCTGCGTAGGAACACTGCCCTGCGTGAAAGCACCAAAAGTCGGTAAACCCATCTGCGCCAAAATGGCGTTGAAGTTCTGAGTCATCTCCGCTCTGAGCTCCTCCCGAAGTTGGGCTTTCATAGCCTCCACATCTATGGAAGGTGATGAATTGACACTGGAGGCAGTGGATCTTGACGTAGAGGTGTATTGATCACCATACACCTTTCTCACCCCAAGGCGGACACCTCCTTCGCCCCTCACACGTCCATATTGGTCCCGTCCTAGAGTCTCGTGTAAGGCATCAACTTGTCCTCTAGGAGTGAACTCACCAGTTGCCTCCTTTTCCTTCAAGCCAATCTGCATAAGGATAAGAGATAAATACTCGTGAGCGCACAAATTATATTATTATGTAAACCTTATCAAAAACTTATAATATGTACTTACAATGGCATTAGCTATCTGTTTTGTTCCGGGATCAGGTATGACTCTCTGTCCCTTTGCATCAACCTCATGCATGGAACACCACCAATCGAGCGCTCTATCTGGTTGCCGCTGTGCAACTGTCGTCGTAGAGCTAGTGCCCGATGCCGTAGTCGACGCAATCGTGGGGTAATGGTCATACATTCACGATTCTCTCGCCTGACCATACGACTGAGAACCTAGATGGTGATAGTACTTCCTAGCTTTTGCATTCGCGCTATTTTTCTCACGAGATGCCTGAAACACACAAATATAAACAAAGGTTAGATATGGTGTTATAC
This sequence comes from Beta vulgaris subsp. vulgaris, assembly GCF_026745355.1. Lineage (NCBI taxonomy): Eukaryota > Viridiplantae > Streptophyta > Magnoliopsida > Caryophyllales > Amaranthaceae > Beta > Beta vulgaris. Next base: position 10,195,452 of record NC_079202.1, on the reverse strand, counting down.
AATAATATTGGATCTAAAAGTATTAAATCTTAGCTAGTAAAAAATTCTTACAACAGCTTCTGGGGTTGTTTTTTGTGCAACAAATGCATGCCACTCCTCAGCTGTGATATGCCTCCATATCTGATATGGAAGCTTGGAGGGCGCCTCAAATGATGTGTCCTGTGAAGCCTCAGAAGAAGGTGTTGCTCCCCCTCGTAGATCTTCTTCTTTGTCCCCCCGACTTTTCTCCGCTTCGTGATCCACCCCGACACTAGCTTGGCCTTGAAGTCTCGGAACCTCTGGGCAACCGCGGATAGAAACAAATTCTTCTTCGCTTCATCACTTGGAATATGGAATTGATTCTACAAAGAACGCATTTCACAAATTAGTAAATATCACATAGTATATTTAACTAAAGTGTTAAGATTCTAAACGTGATTGTACGCGAATCTTACCATAGTATTTTCCCAAATCATCTTCTTCAAAGACTCGGGGACCTCTTTCCATGAGTGGAGAATGGAGAGCTTATGCATGCAAATCCCAACTTGCATGGCATACTTTTGACGCCATTTTCCACAAGTTGCCCCAAATGATCGTAATCCAAAGTCATTAGGGTGGGTTTTCCTAGTGACTTTGTAGGTCCCCTTCTTTTCCTCTTTTTCGTCTCCAAGTTCTTACTTGGCCTTTGAAAACCTTTTTCTTCACGGCGAGTCATAACCAATTGCCGCTGTTCCTTTTTGTCATCGAAACACTCATCCTCGATAGTGTGTTCCGCACTTGTATCCGTATGCACCTCCGCCATGTCCCTAAAATTATACAAACATACGCATTAATAAAAAAAAAAGCACATTTAGGGCGGGATGGGGATGTGTAGTGGGGAGGGGGGCAGTAGGGGGGGGGGGCAGTAGGAAGGGGGTGTAGAGGGAGGGATGCAGCAGTGGGAGGGGAGGGGGCTGTGCAGTGGGAGGAAGGCAGGGGCAGTGGGAGGGGTGTGCAGGGAGGGGCAGCAGTGGGGAGGGGAGGAGGGGGGCAGCATGGGGGAGGGGCAGCAGGTGGGGGGGGGGGGCAACAGGTGGGGAGGGGGGTGCAGCAGGTGGGGGAGGAGGCGCAGTAGGTAGGGGAGGGGGCAGCAGGTGGGGAACGGGTGCAACAGGTGGGGGAGGGTGCAGCAGGGGGAGGGGTGGTGCAGCAGGTGGGGAGGGGTGCAGCAGGTGGGGAGGGGGGGCAGCAGGTGGGGAGGGGGTGGGCAGCAGGGTGGGGGAGGGGGGTGTGCATGGGGGGGAGGGGGGTGTGCATGGGAAGGGAAAAGGCCAAATAGGCCAAATTAGGCCGGAAATGGCCTTTTCGTTCCCGAAATGCAACCAACAACAAATTAAAGCCTAAAAATCTACATACTAGTTACATTATACATCATATAATCATATTCAACGAAAATTTGGGGTTAAATCACTCAATAAGTACGATTTGGGAGCGAAAAGGCCAAAATAGGCCAAAATAGGCCGAAAATGGCTTTAACGTTCCCGAAATGCAACCAACAACAAATTAAAGCCTAAAACTCTACATACTAGTTACATTATACATCATATGATCATGTTCAAAGAAAATTTGGGGGTAAATCACTCGATAAGTACGATTTGGGAGCGAAAAGGCCAAAATAGGCCAAAATAGGCCGGAAATGGCCTTTTCGTTCCCGAAATGCAACCAACAACAAATTAAAGCCTAAAACTCTATATACTAGTTACATTATACATCATATGATCATGTTGAAAGAAAATTTGGGGTTAAATCACTCGATAAGTACGATTTGGGAGCGAAAAGGCCAAAATAGGCCAAAATAGGCCGGAAATGGCTTTTTCGTTCCCGAAATGCAACCAACAACAAATTAAAGCCTTAAACTCTACATACTAGTTACAGTACACATCATATGATCATATTCAAAGAAAATTTGGGTTAAATCACTCGATAAGTACGATTTGGGAGCGAAAAGGCCAAAATAGGCCGGAAATGGAGAAATTACACACCTGAGTTTATGTCTCATGATTTATTGACCTTCCGCCGTTTCACAGGATCCTCAAGTACATTTATTCCTTCCGTATGATCTACACGCATATAGTTCTCCGACATATTTACATCATCTTCCACACAAATTTCAGGATAGGTAAAAGGGGGGAGGTCCTCAAATGCATCATATTCTTCCTCATTATCAACATCACCAATACCGAGGATACTCCTTTTACCAGGTACAACAATTGACCACTTATGATCAGCAGGATCAGTTACAAAAATACTTGCTTGACTTGTGATGCAATTACAAATGGCTCCTCAGTTTCACGTAGACGACTAAGGTCAACAAGAGTGAAACCGCAAGGATCATCGTTTCTTACACAACGTCGATTATTGTCAACCCACGTGCAACACAAGAGGCAAATATTAAAATTACAGTAGTCCAGCTCCCATATTTCTTGTATTCGCCCATGATAGTTGCTTTCAGCATGTACAAACGACTTATCTTTCGAGCTTGCATATTGTGTAGACGACGCCACAAGTGAAACACCACTATTTTGTTGCGATCTTGACGTTCAGTCCAAAACGTATACCCATTAATATCATAACCCTCATAAGAGCGTACAGCTTCACGAGTAGGGGTGATAATGAGCCTAACAAGCTCGCGAGCAGCTCGGGCTCGGCTCGGTCAAAGCTCGGTCAAAGCTCGGCTCGTTGAAGCTCGGCTCGAGCTCGGGCTCGGCTCGAGACTTAAACGAGCCGAGCCGAGCTAGGCAAAGCTCGGCTCGTAAAGCTCGTGAGCAGCTCGTTTATTATTTTATATTAAAAAAATATTCTTATTAAAAAAATATTTTATATTAAAAAAATTTAATACTAATTTATATTTTAATTTAGATTACAAATTATATATTTTAATTTGTGATCCAACTTCACCTCTACTCCACTAGGCACTAAAGTCCCACATTGGTTAAGAAAACAAGGATCAACCTTATTTTCTTTATAAATAGCTACTATTCCCTACTTCAACTTAAAGTTTAATTTTGTATCTCCTTGGTTGGGAAACAAAAACTATACTTTATTTTCTTCATAGAGGGAATGAAGTATAATTTTAAATAGTTGATTATTTAATCCTTAAAATATTTGATAATTTTTTCTTTAGCAAAACATGGAGTCCCACATTGAAATTTTAACAATGCTAGGAGGGATTCCAAGTTATAAAAGCATATGTAAACAAAACAAGGGTATAATGAGTTTGTTTTCTTAACAAAACATGGAGTCCCACATTGAAATTTTAGCAATGCTAAGAGGGATTCCAAGTTATATAAGCATATGTAGAATGAGTTTGTTTATCTTAAACAAAACATAAAGTTCCACATTGAAATGGGGATAGTGAGTTTGTTTTTCTTTAACAAACCATGAAGTCCCACATTGAAATCTTAGCAATGCTAAGAGGGAAATCAAGTTATAAAAGCATATGATGGGTGAGTGAACAAGCTCACCTACTTCGAGCCAAGCCGAGCTCATTAGTCGAGCCTAAACGAGCTCGCGAGCCGAGCCTAAACGAGCTCACGAGGCGAGCCTAAACGAGCTCGCGAGCCGAGCCTAAACGAGCTCGCGAGCCGAGCTCGAGCCCCAAATTTCCATCACGAGCCGAGCTCGAGCTCGGCGAGCTCACGAGCCGAGCCGAGCCTGGGAAATTATAAACGAGCTCGAGCCGAGCCCAGTGCTATTCGGGCTTGGCTCGCTCGATAAGCACCCCTATTCACGAGGACCAAATGCTAACCACTTGACTGTTTCAGGAACACTTTCATCCAAATCATTGGGTACTTGTTTATGAAACCAATCAATGAAAGTCTTGTTATGCATTTGCGTCAATGCCCTCACTCCTTTTCCAGGATTGCTAACACGTAATTCCTCCATATGTTCACTTAAATAAGGATGGACATCTGGTACGTGATGCAATACAAATAAGTGAGCTTGTTTACGCTTTTCTACGGAAGGTGTGATCAATTTTGAACCAATTGTACCCTTGCCCTCAAGTCTGCCCTCGTGTCGGGATGTCGGAAGTCCACAGGATCAACACTAGCAAAATACTCAGCCACAAAATTACTGATCTCTTCACCCACAATCCCTTGAATTATACTACCTTCTGGTTGTGCAGGATTCGAACTTTATCCTTCAAAGTTCCCATATATCTCTCAAAAGGATAGCACCACCTCAAAAACACTGGACCACACAGCTTAATTTCTCGAACTAGATGGACAATGAGATGGACCATAATGTCAAAGAATGCGGGGGGGGGAAATACATCTCAAATTTGCATAGAGTTTCAACTACTCTGGCTGCAAGGAATCGAGGGTCGACGGGTCTAGGACTTTGCTGCAGATTGAATGAAAAAATGAACACAGTTCTGTAATGGTGTGCCTCACATGCTTTGGAAGTATCCCACGAATTGCAATCGGTAAGAATACTTGCATCATGACATGACAATCGTGCGATTTCATACTCGATAACTTCAACTCACCATTTAAGGTAACAAAGCGCTTCATATTCGATGAGTAGCCAGTAGGGACCTTAATGCCATACAATGACTCGCAAAAAATCCGTTTCTCTGCACGCGACATCGTGTAGCAAGCTGGTGGCAAATAATTCTTCTCTGAATCCTCCACCTTTTTACTTTTTAGAGTTTCATCATCAACCCTTTCCTCCCCTCTTTTCTTCTTCCTTCCGTCCCTTTTCTGAGCCCACAACTCTGGTCGAATCCCCTCTTTTTCCAAGTAAAGTCGTGACGCCTTAACATCTTTTGTCTTGCCCGGAATATTCATAAGTGTCGCGATAATAGCTTCACAAACATTCTTCTCTATGTGCATGACATCCAAACAATGTCTGACCTTTAGATCTTTCCAATATGGGAGTTTCCAAAAAATGGACTGTTTTTTCCATAATCCTGTAGGTCTATCAACCTCACTAGCAGGTTTACCAAAGACTGTTTCAATGCCCTTCACCTGATTATAAACTTCAGTACCAGTTAATGGTCTATGAGCAACTTCTTCTTCAACCGTCCCATCGAATGCCTTCTTCTTAAACCGATAGGGATGGTCGCGGCTGAGGAGCCTTCGTGTGCGCATATACACATGTTTGCAGCCCTTAAGGTGTGTAGATTTCATGTCATCTAAACAAATCGGGCAAGGTTGTTTTCCTTTAGTCTTATACCCAGATAAGTTCCCATAAGCTGGATAATCGTTCATAGTACAAAAAAGCATGGCACGCAGAGTGAACATCTCATTAGCATACGCATCAAATACTAACACTCCTTCGTTCCACATCTTCTGTAAATCTTCAACAAGCGGCTGAAGGTATACATCTATGTCATTTCCAGGTTGTTTGGGCCCCGATATAAGAAGCGACAACATCATGTACTTGCGTTTCATGCACAACCAAGGAGGCAAGTTGTAAACCACTAAAACTACTGGCCATGTACTATGCTGCGAGCTGAGATTGCCAAAAGGGTTCATGCCATCCGTACATAATCCAAGCCTCAGATTCCTATCCTCATTACCAAATGACTTATGCACCCTGTCGATAGTTTTCCACTCAGGCGAATCAGCCGGATGCTTGAGCAGACCGTCTTTCTTCCTACGATCTGCATGCCACCTCAAATTCTTCGCATCTCCTTTAATTGAGAACATGCGCTTAAATCTAGGTATTATGGGTAGATACCACAACACCTTGGCTGGTGGTCCTTCACTACCTCCAGCTCCTTCACGCTTGTACCTCGACAATCCACAACGTGGACACTCATGTAAATGCTCATACTCATTACGATAAAGCACACAATCGTTAGGAAAGCATATCCGCTCGTACTCTAAACCCAAAGGACACATCAGCTTCTTCGCATAATAGTACGACTTTGGCAGTTCATTTCCATCAGGGAGCATCTCAGCTAAAACTTCCAACAACGATGTGAAACTAGAGTCCGTCCAACCAGCGTTCGACTTAATGTTGAACAGTGTTACCACCGCGGAAAGTTTGGTGTACTTTGTACAACCTGGATACAACGGCTTTTCAGCAGCCTGGACATAGACTCAAAAATACGAGGTCGTCTACACGACTGATCTTCAACCTCGTGTATCATCTCGTCTACCCGATCCCTATCATCATCTCCAAATTCATCATCCAAATTCTCATCCCCTAACTCATCATCATCCTTCTTTTTTTCTTCACATACATCATTCTTTACTCCAGAGCTTCCCATATACCTCCCCTGTCACCATGCCAAATCCATACGTGGTATTGAGGCCTAAACCCACGGCGAAAGACATGCTCCCTAACCACATGTATACTACTAACCTTGCTCACATTTCTACAATCCAAACAAGGACAATAAAAGTCGACTGCTCCAGAGGATGTTTGATATTCTAATGCACTTCTACAGAATTCCGAGACCCCATTCACAAACTCAATCGATTCACGACTACCATACATCCAAGTACGATCCATCTCATTCAAGAAGACCACCTCTAATAATTAAACACAACATTCATTATAATGCATCAATCATTATTAAAGTACACAACTCACATATTCAAATCACACACGTATACAACAAGCTAAGATAGTCACATGTTCAATTGTATGCATGCAGTCAAAGGTCCTTATCACTCCAACCTAACCCATCCTTGGACGTCTAATCTCACTAGTGAATATATGCCAACTTTTCAATTCTAAGGAAAATCCGGCAGCATTTCCCTACAGTTCTCCAAGTACACAATGTAGATAATTGCTTATCTACATATGTACCCAGAGAACAATGTAGCGAAACGATAAGCCAAGATTTTCCTCAGAATTGAAAAGAAGACACACATTCACCACCTAAGTGAGATCAAACGTCCAAGAACAGTCCCAAACCGGGGACTATTCAAGACTTACTCCTAATGAGTAAGTCTTGAACGGGTATCTAGGCATATATGATGATGATTCAAACAACTAGTTATTTTCATAAATATAGCTAAATCACATTGCGTTTTTAACAATCTCATATCAACAAATAATATAATATACATTATAAAATACATATACATTCAATAAATTATCAACTTTGTCTACATGTTAAACTATCTATTAGTTACCTCTTAACACCAACGACGAGCAATGAAGAGAAAATAGCTACTTGGGACTTTATTTACCTTCCTTAGCCTCTTCTTCCTACAATTGACAAAACCCACATTGCACATTAATCATTTAATTCAATTAAGAAAAACAAAAGTACCTTAAAAATAAAATTAATTCATACCTAATTAACCACTCAAATGGTGGAGAAGAAATGAGAAGAGAAGAGAAGGGCAGTGGTTATCGTGGAGAAGAAATGAGAAGAGAAGGGCAGTGGTGATGGTGGAGAAGAGAAGAGAAGAGAAGTGTAAGTCGCGCAATGTGGGTGGCGCGCAAGGTGGTGGCGGAACCACAATGTGGTGGAGAAGAAATGAGAAGAGAAGAAATGTTGTGGTGGAGATGAAATGAGAAGAGAAGAAATGTTGTGGGCGGTAGTGGTGGAGAAGAAATGTTGTGGTGGTGGTGGTAGTGGTGGTCGCGCAAAGTGGGTGGTGGTGGTGTGTCGAATTAGGGCTCGCAAGGTGGTGGTGGTGTGTCGGTTTTTCGCACAAAATTGTTGAAGGGTGAAAGAAAGAGGGAAAGTGGGAAGGAGTACTACTATATGGCGCGCATAGAAAATATCAAAAAAAAAGTTCATCTAGTAGGGCTGCGCTAGTAGTAAAAAGCGCAGCCCTACCTTGAGAAGGGCTGCGTTTTTTAAAAAGCGCAACCCTTCCATTTGAAGGGTTGCGCTTTTTTGAAAAAGCGCAACCCTTCTGTTTGAAGGGCTGCACTTTTTTAAAAAAGCGCAGCCCTTCAACAATAGGGTTGTGCTTTTATCAAAAGCGCAGCCCTTCTTGCGCAGCTTCTGCTTTTTTCCCCTAGTTAGTAGATAGATTTTATAATAGGATAAACATGTGATGTACATGGTTATCTTTAGGCGTGTGATTAGTTATAGGATAGGATTAGCTTAATTCTAATCTTGTTAGTTTATGTTTTCCTAGTTGGATTAGCATAAGCTCTTTTATCTTTTCCTAGTAGGATTAGTATAGGTTGTACCCTATATAAGGGGCAATTATTTCATTAACAATAACAGATTGATAGATTTTATATGTGTTTATACAACTTCTTGATTGTTTGCTTGAGAGCTAACATTGAAACCATTAATAATTCTTCAGGAGTGTTGAATTCTTAGTGTTAAACATCTTAAATCCAGGAGTGTTTTTAAGAGTGTTTAGAGTCTTTATTTAAGTTTCAGGAGTGATCTTGATTAAATTCATATCCCTTGTTCGCTATTACTTGTTTGTTCGAGTTCTTGGAGTCTTTTCTTCAATTCATAACTTGGTTATTAGACTTATTGGTTTAGTAATCATATCAGAGCTAGATGGAGAGCCCCATTGTACATAGTCTAATAAACCTACTAAGGTTGGACTGCCTAATGGGACTCAAATACATGTTGGTGTTATGGGAGATGTGGTTTTATATGATAGATTGGTGTTATCTGATGTATTGTTAGTCAAAGAATTTAGACACAACTTGTTGTCAATTAGGAAGCCGATTCAACAAATTGATATTCAAGTCAAGTTTACTAGAAATGGGTATGTTTACCAGGACCCTTCTAGTTCTATGCTCATTGGTGCTGGCAAAAAGACACATGGTCTCTACTATTTGTCCAGTATACAACAGGTGAAGGTAATGTGGATCAGTTTGTGGGTTGCCACACAGTAGAAAATGTCAATAATGGTGATGATAGTGATGTACATGTTAAACTATCTATTAGTTACCTCTTAACACCAATGACGAGCAATGAAGAGAAAAGAGCTACTTGGGACTTTATTTGCCTTCCTTAGCCTCTTCTTCCTACAATTTGACAAAATCCACATTGCACATTAATCATTTAATTCAATTAAGAAAAACAAAAGTAACTTAAAAACAAAATTAATTCATACCTAATTAACCACTCAAATGGTGGAGAAGAAATGAGAAGAGAAGAGAAGGGTAGTGGTGATGGTGGAGAAGAGAAGTGTAAGTCGCGTAATGTGGGTGGCGCGCAAGGTGTTGGCGGAACCACAATGTGGTGGAGAAGAAATGAGAAGAGAAGAAATGTTGTGGGCGGCAGTGGTGGAGAAGAAATGTCGTGGTGGTGGTTGTAGTGGTGGTCGCGCAAAGTGGGTGGTGGTGGTGTGTCGAATTAGGGCTCGCAAGGTGGTGGTGGTGTGTCGGTTTTTCACACGAAATTGTTGAAGGGTAAAAGAAAGAGGGAAAGTGGGAAGGAGTACTACTATAGGGCGCGCATAGAAAATATCAAAAAAAAAGTTCAGCTAGTAGGGCTACGCTAGTAGTAAAAAGCGCAGCCCTACCTTGAGAAGGGCTGCGCTTTTTAAAAGCGCAACCCTTCCATTTGAAGGGTTGCACTTTTTTGAAAAAGTGCAACCCTTCTGTTTGAAGGGCTGCGCTTTTTTGAAAAAGCGCAGCCCTTCAACAATAAGGCTGCGCTTTTATCAAAAGCGCAACCCTTCTTGCGCAGCCCTTCTGCTTTTTTCCCCTAGTGAGTAGATAGATTTTATAATAGGATAAACATGTGATGTACATGGTTATCTTTAGGCGTGTGATTAGTTATAGGATAGGATTAGCTTAATTCTTATCTTGTTAGTTTATGTTTTCCTAGTTGGATTAGCATAAGTTCTTTTATCTTTTCCTAGTAGGATTAGTATAGGTTGTACCCTATATAAGGGGCAATTATTTCATTAACAATAACAGATTGATAGATTTGATTTTGTGTTTAATACATCTTCTTGATTGTTTGCTTGAGAGCTTAACAATTGAAACCATTAATAATTCTTCAGGAGTGTTGAATTCTTAGTGTTAAACATCTTAAATCCAGGAGTGTTTTTAAGAGTGTTTAGAGTCTTTATTTAAGTTTCAGGAGTGATCTTGATTAAATTCATTTCCCTTGTTCGATATTACTTATTTGTTCGAGTTCTTGGAGTCTTTTCTTCAGTTCATAACTTGGTTATTAGACTTATTGGTTTAGTAATCATATCAGAGCTAGTTGGAGAGCCCCATTGTACATACTCTAATAAACCCACTAAGGTTGGACTGCCTAATGGGACTCAAATACATGTTGGTGTTATGGGAGATGTGGTTTTAAATGATAGATTGGTGTTATCTGATGTATTGTTAGTCAAAGTATTTAGACACAACTTGTTGTCAATTAGGAAGCCGATTGAACAAATTGATATTCAAGTCAAGTTTACTAGAAATGGGTATGTTTTCCAGGACCCTTCTAGTTCTATGCTCATTGGTGCTGGCAAAAAGACACATGGTCTCTACTATTTGTCCAGAATACAACAGGTGAAGGTAATGTTGATCAGTTTGTGGGTTGCCACAGAGTAGAAAATGTCAATAATGGTGATGATAGTGATGTACATGTGCATAGTTTGCCAAATAAAACAGCTACTAGCATGCTTAAATCTAAGATTGATTCCAAGAATCAACTAGATCTTCTGCATGCTAGATTAGGACACCCTTCAGTGTCAAAAATGAAATATGTTAGTGTTGAATGGTGTAAAGGTCTTATTGAATATAATTGTGGTGTTTGTTATCATTCCAAACATCATAAATTTCCTTTCATTATGAATACTAACAGAGCTCTTGAATGTTTTGAGTTGACACATATGGATTTATGGGGAGCTTATAGAGTTAGAAGCTTGGATGTCGCTTCTTATTTTCTTAATTACTTGAACTTATCTTCTACATAATAAGATGCAAGTAGAAAAAGTTGTAGCAGATTTCTTGTCTATGGTGGAAACAGATTAGTAAGAAGGTTAAAAGAATAAGAGCAGATAATGGGACAGAGATTGTCAATGAATCATGTAGACACCTATTTGCTAGCACAGGTATGTTACATGAAAAAAGTGCTCCATATGTTCCTCAACAGAATGGTAGGGTTGAGAGGAAACATAGAAGTCTTCTTGAAATAGCCATGGCTTTGGGATTTCAAGCAGGACTTCCCAAGAAGTTTTGGGGAGAATGTATTCTCAGTGCAACTCACTTAATCAAAAAACTTCCATGTAAGTCTTGAACTGGCAAACTCCCTTTGAGGTAATGTTTCATTCTCTTCCTGTTTATAATACACTTAGAGTGTTTGGCTCTCTTTGCTTTGCATATAACACTCATGTCAAGACGGATAAATTTGATTCAAGAACAAGAAGATGCTTGTTCATTGGATATCCTTCTGGATACAAAGCTTTTAAGCTTTATGATCTGATACACATACTATTTTTGTATCAAGAGATGTTTTCTTTGAAACTATTTTTCCATACAAAATGTCTCATTCTTCTTATAATTCACAATTTGTTCCTTCAGTTTCTCCTGCTACTCAAGTGGTTCAATTTGGCTCTGAACATTACTGTAACAGCCCGCTCTTCCGAGCTGCTAACGAAACGCACTTAAGATCCATAAATAATAATTAACTCTTAAATAATTTACTTCGCAGCGGAAAAATATCCTTCAATACACCAATATCTCCAATAAAATTCTCAAATATCATATACATCGAAAATATCGATAACTAATCTCCAATCAACTAACTAGATACAAGCTCAATCCTTAATCTAGGACAACACCATAATCTTGCTTCACTTCCATTCTCGAGCTCTTGATACCAAACCTGCAAATTCAGCGAAGAAAATACAAAACAAAAACAATTCCAAAATGAGTGGAAAACTCGTAACCTTTACTTCAGCCCGTTATAAACATTTTATTTCAAATCATTTCCTTTTCATTACAACGCTGGCATAGCTCATTCTCTTAAACAAATCAGTGGCAAGTACAGGCTTTGGACAAAGGAAAAATGATGCCTCCAAGGTTCGTTATGGAGCCCAGCAATACTACCCCCAAGGTTCGTTATGGAGCGTAGCCGACCGTATCAGGTCAAAAGAGTAACCATCCTCCACCCATACATTGCCCACTTTCTATTTTCAGTTCATAAACTAAGCCAGCAAAACAGTTTTCGTATTCATAATCAATCAATGACATTCATCATCACATCTATAACTACGGCCATAGTACGAACTTAAGTATCAAAAACAGAATAAAGATCCATACACACATGGGCATGAGTAAATAATTTTACTGAACATAAAAGTTACCTGAACCGCAATCCAGTTCCAACAATATAACCTCCTTCAATAATCTTCATCCCCAAATGAGATTCAATTCTATAATCATCCTCCAATAATAACCTCAAAATAATAACAATAATTAATTGCTTTCCAATCTCACTATATTTCGAATAGAGGAACTAATCCAAATAACATTCAAACTAAAGACTCATTAGACTAAATCTTCTCTAATACAAATCCTTTCACTAATTGAAATGTTCCAATAGAAACTAACTAGCTAGCTAATTCCATAAACCAACCTAAACTACACAATTCAACTATAATTTAACACTAGCTAAACTTGGCTCACAACAACAATAACAACTCTTACAACGACCACCATCACTACGACATAACAGCAACAACAACAATGCTACCACAACATAACAACAAACAACCACCACCATAAAATGATCGTAGCAACAACATGAAACGATAGTGTTTCTATAGTGCAAAATCGCACCATAACAGCCCCACAAACGCAGGAGACAGAAAAACTGGACAACAACAAACAATAGCAACAATTCCCAAAAATATTCAATATACCAACAGTAACAATAGCACAACAACATAAAAACAATTTGGGCATAATTTACAAATTAGAAAATCAGAAAGAAGAAGAGGAGGTTATATTATACCTCTGCTCTGTTGAGCAGGGACAAACAAGGGAGAGGGAGCAGAGCTCGCCGTGGTGCGACGCAAAGCAGCGGCAGCAGCAACAACAAAACAACCACAGCACCACCAGGCGGTGGTCGCAGGACAGGGGGGAGAGAGAAGAACACGGCAGTGACAACCCAGCAGCAGAATCACCAACAACAATGAGACAACCAAGGAGTCAACCGCGCGACGGAAGAGAGGAGAAAGCTCCAGCCAGACGGGGTGGCGACGCGGGCGACGAACCTCGGGTCTACGACAGAACAATCGAACGAAACAGGGGTTTCGTGAACCATGATAGGAGCGATATAAAGGAGCAGCAACACCGACAAAACTTTTCGACGCGGCTCCGACGAGTGGCAGACGACGGAGGGGAAGCGAAGGTCAGCGAGAGAGACGCTGAGGAGTGAGGAATTGGGGTTTCACCGGGCTGGGGTTTGGGGTTTTACGGGGAAGGAGAAATCAAATGAAATGGGTTTGGGTTTTGTTTAACTAAACCGACAAAGTAACAAGGGGGGGGGGGTTGATTTGGTTTCATTAACGGATAAACATAACAAAAGGGCTCGGTGGTTCGGGAAGGAAACCAACCTTGATTTTCCAATTTGCAAAATACCGCTCAACTAATTGCACAAGACCCAAAATAATCATAATAATAAATAAATAATCTCATATAATTAAATAAATAAATGCATTACAACACGACAAATAAAAATTACATTCCACAACTCAAGTAAAATAAGAATTTCCGAAACATAATTAACTTAATAAATATATTTAATGTTTAAATAATCGCTCTTAGAAACAGGGCTATTACATACTACCACCCTTATTGAAAGTTTCGTCCTCGAAACTTGAAAATAATGATTTAAGTAAAACCAAAATCTCAAACTCATAAGATATCAGTTATCCAACCTCAATTCTACCATCAGCTTTTGTATCTCCACTTCAACTCAATATCAAAATCGAGGAGCAAAGAAAACAAAAGGGGCAAATTTTCGGAATAGGATTCCAGACATCTCATTCATAGAGATCTCGTTTGAAATTCGTTTACTTAACCAAATCATAGAATTTTCTCAAACACATCACAGACAATACAAGGCATTACACTTTTTACGTAAACGAAATCATATAGCACACGCCAAAGCGCAACAATCTTAAACTCAAGCTTCAACATTCCTAATTCCTGATCATCAATTCTTATCCACTAATAATCCCAATCGATTTCAAACTATCCCAAAGATCTTTTACCCTCGCTAGGTAGCCAACTAGGCATACGGTCGCAAGGTTGCTCTGATACCATCTTGTAACAGCCCGCTCTTCCGAGCTGCTAGCGAAACGCACTTAAGATCCATAAATAATAATTAACTCTTAAATAATTTACTTCGCAGCGGAAAAATATCCTTCAATACACCAATATCTCCAATAAAATTCTCAAATATCATATACATTGAAAATATCGATAATTAATCTCCAATCAACTAACTAGATACAAACTCAATCCTTAATCTAGGACAACACCATAATCTTGCTTCACTTCCATTCTCGAGCTCTTGATACCAAACCTGCAAATTCAGCGAAGAAAATACAAAACAAAAACAATTCCAAAATGAGTGGAAAACTCGTAACCTTTACTTCAGCCCGTTATAAACATTTTATTTCAAATCATTTCCTTTTCATTACAACGCTGGCATAGCTCATTCTCTTAAACAAATCAGTGGCAAGTACAGGCTTTGGACAAAGGACAAACGCTGCCTCCAAGGTTCGTTATGGAGCCCAGCAATACTACCCCAAGGTTCGTTATGGAGCGTAGCCGACCGTATCAGGTCAAAAGAGTAACCATCCTCCACCCATACATTGCCCACTTTCTATTTTCAGTTCATAAACTAAGCCAGCAAAACAGTTTTCGTATTCATAATCAATCAATGACATTCATCATCACATTCATAACTATGGCCATAGTACGAACTTAAGTATCAAAAACAGAATAAAGATCCATACACACATGGGCATGAGTAAATAATTTTACTGAACATAAAAGTTACCTGAACCGCAATCCAGTTCCAACAATATAACCTCCTTCAATAATCTTCATCCCCAAATGAGATTCAATTCCATAATCATCCTCCAATAATAACCTCAAAATAATAACAATAATCAATTGCTTTCCAATCTCACTATATTTCGAATAGAGGAACTAATCCAAATAACATTCAAACTAAAGACTCATTAGACTAAATCTTCTCTAATACAAATCCTTTCACTAATTGAAATATTCCAATAGAAACTAACTAGCTAGCTAATTCCATAAACCAACCTCAACTACACAATTCAACTATAATTTAACACTAGCTAAACTTGGCTCACAACAACAATAACAACTCTTACAACGACCACCATCTCTACGACATAACAGTAACAACAACAATGCTACCACAACATAACAACAAACAACCACCACCATAAAATGATCGTAGCAACAACATGAAACGATAGTGTTTCCATAGTGCAAAATCGCACCATAACAGCCCCACAAACGCAGGAGACAGAAAAACTGGACAACAACAAACAATAGCAACAATTCCCAAAAATATTCAATATACCAACAGTAACAACAGCACAACAACATAAAAACAATTTGGGCATAATTTACAAATTAGAAAATCAGAAAGAAGAAGAGGAGGTTATATTATACCTCTGCTCTGTTGAGCAGGGACAAACAAGGGAGAGGGAGTAGAGCTCGCCGTGGTGCGACGCAAAGCAGCGGCAGCAGCAACAACAAAACAACCACAACACCACCAGGCGGTGGTCGCAGGACAGGGGGAGAGAGAAGAACACGGCAGCGACAACCCAGCAGCAGAATCACCAACAACAACGAGACAACCAAGGAGTCAACCGCGCGACGGAAGAGAGAAGAAAGCTCCAGCCAGACGGGGTGGCGACGCGGGCGAAGAACCTCGGGTCTACGGCAGAACAATCGAACGAAACAGGGGTTTCGTGAACCATGATAGGAGCGAAAGAAAGGAGCAGCAACACCGACAAAACTTTTCGACGCGGCTCCGACGACTGGCAGACGACGGAGGGGAAGCGAAGGTCAGCGAGAGAGACGCTGAGGAGTGAGGAATTGGGGTTTCACCGGGCTGGGGTTTGGGGTTTTACGGGGAAGGAGAAATCAAATGAAATGGGTTTGGGTTTTATTTAACTAAACCGACAAAATAACAAGGGGGGGGGGTTGATTTGGTTTCATTAACGGATAAACATAACAAAAGGGCTCGGTGGTTCGGGAAGGAAACCAACCTTGATTTTCCAATTTGCAAAATACCGCTCAACTAATTGCACAAGACCCAAAATAATCATAATAATAAATAAATAATCTCATATAATTAAATAAATAAATGCATTACAACACGACAAATAAAAATTACATTCCACAACTCAAGTAAAATAAGAATTTCCGAAACATAATTAACTTAATAAATATATTTAATGTTTAAATAATCGCTCTTAGAAACAGGGCTATTACAATTACACTGTAAATCCTTGTTCTGATAAGAATTCTCTTCTATCTTCTCTTGCTGTTCATTTTCAGAGTCATCCCCTTTCTCCTACTCAGACACATCCTAATCTTTCTGCCAATATCACACATAATGTTGTTCCTACTTCTTCTTTTGCTAATAATGATTCACCTTCTACATCTGCTCCTTTCACATGATTCTACTTCTACTATAGCACAGAGTTAGTCCTAAAACTAATTCTGAGGTTCATTCTAATGTTGCTCATCGGCAATCTGCCAGAATTATTAAACCTTGTACTGCTTTGCAAGGTTTTGTAGGTGGTTATATACCTCACAGGCATATGTCTATTCCTCCTTCTGTTACATCTAGTGATTCTAGTTCATTCTTTGTGAGTTCATCTCCTGTTGAACCTAAAAATTATAATCAAGCTAAACATGATGAAAACAGGGTTCTTGCCATGAAAAAGGAGATTTCTGCTCTTGAAAACAATGATACATGGGAGCTTACTCATCTTCCTGAGAACAAGAAGGCTATAGGTTCCAAATGGGTTTACAAAATAAAACTAAATCGAGATGGCTCTATAGAGAGGTATAAAACAAGACTTGTTGCCATTGGGTATCAACAAGTTGAGGGTGAAGATTTTACTCAAACTTTATCTCCTGTTGCTAAGTTAGCCATTGTGAGAACAGTTATTGCTCTTGCTGCTATGAAGGGTTGGCACTTATGTCAACTAGATGTAAACAATGCATTTTTGCATGGTATTATTGATGAAGAGGTGTACATGCTTCCACTTGCTGGTTATACTAAGGCTGAGGCACGAGAAGTGTGCAGACTTAAAAGGTCTATCTATGGGCTAAAACAAGCTTCTCAACAGTGGAACAAGGAGTTGAGCAAATTTCTGAAAACTTTGAATTTTCAGCAATCATAACAAGACTCTTCTTTGTTTACTAGAACTCATGAAGGAGAGTTTTTGGTAATCCTAGTCTATGTTGATGATATGTTAGTCGCTAGAACTAATTTGTCTCAAATTGAAGAAGTGAAGCTTGCATTGAACAAAACTTTTACAATAAAAGACTTTGGTCAATTAACTTATTTTCTGGGTATTGAAGTGCATAGAAATGCTAATGGTATTTTTCTTGCTCAAAGAAAATACATCAAAGATCTTCTTAATGATGTTGGTATGGCGGATTGTATTGCTGTTTATGCTCCATTATCTTATGGTTTAAAGTTGTCTAATACTGATGGAGAGTTACTTGCTGAACGTGATACATACAAAAGGCTGGTAGGCAAATTGTTGTATTTGGGAATTACCAGATTTATCATATTTATCATATTGTGTTCAACATCTCCGTTAGTTTGTTCATTCTCCAAGAGTGCCACATTTAAGAGTTGTTCTTCATGTTCTTAAATATTTAAAAGGCACTTTGGACTCTGGTTTATGGTATTCAGTTCATTCTGCTTCTCAAGTCACTGCATATAGTGATGCATATTGGAGCTCATTCAGTTTAGCAATAGGTCCCGTAGTGCCTATGCTGTTTTTCTTGGTTCTAATTTAATTTCTTGGAAGACTAAGAAGCAACAAAGTGTGAGTAAATCATGCGCTGAAGCTGAATATAGAAGTATGTCGGCCAAAACTAGTGAGCTTGTGTGGATACAAGGTTTACAAGAAGATCTTCAAGTTGCAATCTCTTTACCTCTCACTGTAGTGTGACAATACTTCAGCAGAGCATTTGGCTCAAAATCCTATGTTTCATGAGAAGACTAAGCATCTTAAGAGGGATATGCATTATGTGCGTGAACAGGTTGAGTCTGGCTTCATCAAAACTGCCCATGTTTCCAGCAAAAATAAGATTGCAGACCTGCTCACAAAACCTCTTGCTTCATCTCAGCATCAAGTCTTATCTGCCAAGCTTGGACTTATTTCTAAGGTCAAACTTGAAGGTAGTGGTGTCAAAAACAGGTTCTGGGTATACCCACGGCGAACCAGGTCAGACTCGGACAGGTCAGGATTCTGATTGTCAGTGCCCCAGGTCATGATTGGTCAGGATTTGTTCAACTGGGTCGAACACATTTGAATCATTGGATTCCCGGGTGCCGGACAGGTCTGAGAGTTCTATTTACAGGTCGATTCATTCCCAGGTGCCGGACAATAACAATAACAATAAAATACTAATAGTAATAATAGCAACAATGCTAATAATGGCAATAACAATAAAGAGCATAAACGGTATATATGTATTATGTTGTGACTATTATATACGATAATTCTAAAACCAATCTAATACTGTATTGATTATAAATTAGTATAAGGACTCTTATTAGTATGTTATAATACTATAACAAATTAATGATAATCATACATTCATATGTTTACAACGACGGTTCATATGAGGCATAAGTGATTACAACGAGGGTTCATATGTTGCACAATACTAATAATAATAAACTATATCCCTAAATCATTATCCCCCATAAAATCTAATTAACCTAAAACGTAACATCAATAAGTTAATTGTTAACAAGTAACAACCATAACTAAAATAGTCAACAAGTACTTACTAGTTACTAAATAGTAACTTGTTAGTACACCGACTCTTGATATGTTATAATATTATAACAAATGACAATCATATGTTTACAATAATTTTTCGTATGAGGTCTAATTGATTATAGCGATAGTTCATATGTTGTACAATAATAATAATAATAATAATAATAATAATAATAATAATAATAATAATAATAATAATAATAATAATAATAATAATAATAATAATAATAATAATAATAATATAATAATAAAATAATAATAATAATAATAATAATAATAATAATAATAATAATAATAATAATAATAATAATAATAATAATAATAATAATAATAATAATAATAATAACAACAATTTATATAAATGATAGTAAACTTAACAACAATAAGTCAATAAGTTAACAAGTACGTTCTAAATAGTAATTCGATCATCAACAACCATATGTTAATTTAGCATTTAGTCAATTACTCACTTAAACTTATACCAACTCAATAACTCACTAATTTGTTATTACTTATTAGATAGTTGAAAGAAGTTGTTACTACATAAGATTAATGAATGTATCAACATAGATTATAAGCTAATTAATTAAAGAACAATACACTATTTTAGCTAATATTCTTCATGTGAAATACATTTCGAAACTAAACACATGTATTTGGATTGAAACAAGTTGTTATTAGACGAGATCAATAAATGCATCACTTAAATATATATAATTATACTATTACTTAATTGAGTAATAGATTGATAGTTGTATAAATAACGCTATAAGGAGTCGAATAAAAATTTAGAAACTCAAATCACAATTTTAATCTAATAATAATAATAATAATAATAATAATAATAATAATATAATAATAATAATAAATAATAATAATAATAATAATATGATAATAATAGTTAAACTATGCTAATTAATAAATGATAATTATACTTAAATAATAATATTAATAATAACAACTTCAATAAAGATAATTAAAATTTAAAATTATAATGAAATAATAATAATTAACTAATTACTAAAGATTGTAAGACTAAACCAACATAAGAACTATTAAGATGATAAGAATATAAGATTATCAATCCATGTGCTAGGTCATCAATCCATGTGCTAGGTTATTCTATTTTTCTATTGGCTAAAAAATGATATCATGGATCATGAATTAGAACCGTTGATATGAGAAGGATTAAAATCTAACCATTAATTGTGTATTGAAATATAAAAGAGGGGAAAAAAGGGATCTAATCTCATCCGTTGATGATTTCGATCGAACGAATGAGATTGAATTTAAAAACCCTAACATTCTTAGGTATAAAAGAAGTGCCGACATTTTTCATCTATCTCGCATCTGGCCATCTCCCGGCCTTGACGGCACAACCGTCCTCTCTCCTTCCTCTATCTACTCTCTCAGATCCTCTCTCACAACCACCATTTTATGTATTTTGCCACATACGTGGGTTCGATCCTCCAAGGCCGGTTATAGATCATCAACAACCGCACGCCAACCTCTCCTTCCTCTATCTCTATCACATTAGGATCATACTCTCCGATCTCAAAATCATCCGCCATCGTTCCATTCTCATCAAAGAAGATTCAGGAAATATTGGACAAGCAAAATGCTGTTGTTGATGCTGACATGGTGTGTTTTACATGATAGTATTATTATTCTATGATTCTTTGCGTTCCCGTGCATTTATGAATATGTCGTGACTTGTAATTTTTGAACCGTGTGGCAGAATAATAAGGGGAAAGGGCATTTGAAGTACCTTCTATATCAAACGGAAATATTTGCCCATTTTGGTAAGGGTGAACATTCTGCCTCCCAGAAGGCAAAGGGCAGGTGTGCTTATATGTATAAATATATGTATTTATATCTTGCTTTTTTTTGAAAATGTTCAAAGTTGTTATCCTGCTAATACTTCTTGCAACTAATACGATGCATAATAGAGTAGGGCCTTTAATTAGCACAAGTTGGTGATTTTTCCTTTTGTTTAGAATATTTATTACCTTGCAAATGATGCCCATTCAATATTTTTAATCTAAATATGGTATCTGGTTTCCTCTTGATTTGCTAAGTTCTTTGGTCAATGTTAGTAAAAGGGGCTTTGCCTTAGAGACCTATATAGAGTGCTAGATTTAGTGCTGATTGGAAACTGATATTAACTTGGTTGATTCTTTTTGGAATGTCAAGTGTGCTGGATTATTTTCGGCGTTTTATAGTAGTCCATAGTATAGTGTGTCTAGTTCACCTTTATGATGCATGATAAAAATATCTTCTTATTGGTAACTATTTTTTGGTTTTCTACGAGGCGAACCAGATTGTTTGTTCCTTTTATATCTGTCTCTGAACTGCTCTTTCTGTGCCTATTAAAGGGGCCGACATGCATCAAAGGTGACCGAAGAAGAGGAAGATGAGGAATACCTGAAAGAGGAAGAAGCAGGAGCTTCTAGTACAAGGCTGGTCACACAGCCTTCTTGTGAGTTCTGCTCTTTTGTGTGCAAATACCTATTTTAAGTTTTCAAGTTGTCTGAACTTTTCTTCCACCTGACTCTACTACTGGATTGTTTTTTGGGAAAGTGGTATATTGAATTTAAATATATCTCTAGTGGATGGTTATAAGATCTTCTTATGTCAACATGTTCTTTTGGAAATCTCAACATTCAATTTATTTACTAGAATAATATGAAACTTATGTATTGCCATCATAATGAGTTTAAGATCAGCATCTATACCAGTTAGGATATAAAGTTTTTAAATGGTTCTCCAATTATTTCATTTTTAGGGCAAATAGCCAAATGGGTAGAAAATTTAACACCTCTTTGCCACATTGGTATGAAAGTTGTCAATTATGACAAATGAGTATATAACTTAGCTTTGTGTGACAAATGAGTATAAAAACTTTAGCTTTGTCCGGACATTTAACTTGTATTTTTCGTTCAAGGGGTGTATGGTAAAACTGTACTTTTTACTCTATATGTTGCGTCATTTATTATATTAACTCTTTCACTCTTTTCCCCCCTATATTCTCACCTTACTAGCATTTTTTGCATGCTATGCGTGCGTGTTAGTAATGTTTTTTTTTTTATTTTTTTCTCAACTATTCATTCATCAATGTTATAAAAAATTTGATTTGAAAATACACTTATAATTATTGTTAATTTTTACTATATTTTTCTTAAATTAATGTTTCATTAGTTTTATTAGTTATTTTTTCATCATTATTCAAATATATTATCAAGAGAAAGAAGTACATTAGAAGAAAGTATGTGCTCAAACAAAGTGGAAGAATTTATGTATCAAGTTCAATTGTCGAAAAGAGTTTGATTTATATAATAGAGATAATCGAAGAATAATCAACATTTATGTTTTAAAATTTCATGAGTATAATTATTAATTTGAAATTCAAGTTTTAATTTTTTTTTTTTCTAATCATGTCAATCAAGTTATATTATCAATTTAATTTTTGAATATTTTTTTTTCTCACGTAGGTAATTAGAGGAAATCATTCTCCTTAATTTAATATTTAATTGAAATTTCAAATTCAATTCTATTATTAATTTGTTCAATACATATGGCAAGTAGGAAGAAGAAAAGATTCATATGACAATTTAATTTCATTAAGGGTATATTAGACTTTTTATGAGAGGACACCATCTTTCTCCCCCCTTCACTTATATAATAGAGATTAACGATGGAATATAATATTAAATGGAAATAAAATAAACCCAAATATCTTTCCTCTCTATATATATGAAGCTACAACCTACTAGAGTACTAGAACAATCATGATTAATGTTGGTTACGATTAATGGACAAAAATGAAGAATGTACATGAGTGTACAACACACAATAATTGCAAATATAGAATAGCGTTAAATAACACACCCCAGTATATCTCCATCGTTTTATTCTATTCCATTGCTAATTAGGTGAGAGTATAAGGAATAAAAGTAAAAGGGCAATAATATAATAAGTGAAGTGACGACAAATGAAGTGAAAATAATATTGTACTATATGCAACCCTCTGATGAGAAACAAGGGTTAAGTGTTGGACAAACATAATCTTATTCTCATTTGTCACATGAAGCTAAGTTCTATTATCAATGTGGCAAAAAGGTGTAAAGTTTTATACCAATCCAATTAATTGGCCTTTTTTACATGTATTTTTTTGGTCATATTCAGATAGCACATATTATGTCAGAATCAATTAGGAGGATCCTAAATATGATACAGAGATATAGTTCTCATCAGATAATGGAGAACTTGATTTACAAGTGCCCATTTATATGAAGTACGAAAGAAAACTAAGACCTTTCCCTGACCGTTTCATTTACTTTGAGGGAGAGAACTATCCCTACAGCTTTTTTTAAGAACACAATGCAGAGCTTGAGCCTATCAATTAGCTTGATGCAAAGATATTTTTCTATGTTATGCTTTTTAAGAAGAAGTCCTAAAACCCTTTACAGGGACGGAAGAAAGACAAATCTTTGTACATTCCACATCAAACTCATCGTACTGAGAGTTCCATCCCAGCCATCATATTTAGCATGTGTTGTATTGCCCAGTTCTGCATTTTGATGTAATATAATGTGTTTATCACATCTGAAGATAGCACAAACAAGGTCTATTTTGAGAATTGTTTGTTTAAACTAATGGTACCAGTTAGATATTGGGTTGATGATTCCATATGTTGAACAGTGACAAGATTAATGTGGCTTTTATCAATAACTTACATTCATTCTTTTCTACAGGTATTCAGGGAAAGATGAGGGACTACCAGCTTGCTGGATTGAACTGGCTCATACGGCTCTATGAGAATGGTATCAATGGAATCCTTGCTGATGAAATGGTATGCAGTACATGTTCGCCGTTTATAATCTTTGGATGTTTGCACTCTTGTCTCAAGTGTTTGTACTCTAACAATCATAGTGCCCAAAAGGATATTGATGTAGTGTCTTTATTTCTTTGCAAACAATCTCCCTGTAGGGCTATCTTCATGAATTTAGAGGAATTCCTGGGCCTCACATGGTTGTTGCTCCTAAATCGACCCTCTGCAACTTTGTAACAAAGATATTTGTGTATTCTTTACTAGGAGTTTGATTTTACACTTTATTTGTTCTTTCACTATCTGCTTGAGGTTCTATAATTGGATCACATATCTTTAATATATTATTTTGAAGTTATTATGCATTCAATTATATATTTACAAATACTTCATATATCTTTGTGTATTGCTGGTCAGCTGAATTAGTGTAACAGTAAGATGCTAGCTGCATGCATGCTGTCATGCTGGCTGAAACTTTTTTTTTCACCATTAAAATACACAAATGCTTCGGTTGTTTAGGAAAACCGGAGCATTTGTGGTATTTTACTACTCTAAAAAAGCTCAAATGCTCCGGTTTTTATCACAACCGGAGCATTTGAGGAAGGAAATAAATGCTCCGGTTATCAACCTGAGCATTTGAGGGGTTTTCAACCGGAGCAATTAAGCTTTTTTCCACTAGTGCTTGTCCGAGGCAGAGATGTTGGAGAGAGCCAAGAAGAGGAAACAATATGCTGCCAGCAAAACTACAACGCCACCTCCATTGACCCCGTCTAAGGCTGCCAAGACGTCGGTCTCCGTCGACGCCCCCAAAACTGCCAGGACCCCACTCCAGGAGGAGGAAACATTCACCATCAAGCTCCCCAAAAACTTCGGCGAGATCACTTCCTCGGCCATTTTTCCGGCAGCGGAAAGACTAGCCTTCCCCGCACCTCAACGCCGTCTGGCTAGTCTCCCCTTGACTAATGTTGCCAACGAAGGGCTTGCGCTGCAGATAAATGTAAGTAGTCCGAAATATATTATGTCTCATCATTATTTAGAAGAAAATACCTAATAGCGACGTCCGTCTTTACAGGCCGTCCAAAATGCTCTGGCGGTGCGTTCTATAGCCCTTTCTCTTGAGAAGGAGTGCAAGACGTTATGGGAGAAGTTGAAGAAATCCGCTTCAGCGTTGACGGAGGCAGAGAAGAAAGCTTCTGACCTTTCTACTGATTTAGCCCGGGAAAAGAAGCGGAACGCCGATCTGACGGCCGACATGGCCACGCTGACGGAGGAGACCAACGCCACGGTGGCAAGCCTCTGAGAGGAGTTGGTCGACGCGGCCAGTCGTTACACTTGGAGGACCAAAGCCAGGTTGATGAAGCAGTTTATGGACGGTCAGACATCGTTCTAGACTTCAGAGGCGGACGTCAGACAATTCTTGGAGATTTTTGGGACTCCAGAAGATCTGCTCCCTGAGGACGCTAATGCTACGGACACCATGGCAACTGCTGACTCTGACGTCAACGCTGGACCAACTGACGCCACCTGATCTTCCTTCGGGCTTTTGCAAGGTGTTGTGACACCTGTGACAAAGAGTTAGTTTATGTAATAGCTTTGTTAAGGGTGTTGTGTCACCAAAACTTTGATACTTATGGTTTGTTTTGCCGCAAAACTCCAACTTTTTGCTTTGTGTGTTTTTATAACAATGTCATGTTTGCGTTCATAAATTGTGTTTTGCCATGTTATGTTTGTTTGCAATGAATGTTGTTTATGTTTAACTTATGAACACAAGCGTGTATGTATGTACAATGTTGTAAGGTACCTTTGTAATGTGGACCAAGTGGTGCTTTTGTTGCAACGAAGAGCTAATTGCCACTTCCAACTAAACACACTGGTCTTATTGATGTTGTAGATGTAATGGCTGTGGAAATTCGTCTGACGGGGAGGGGCGTCCATCTTGTTGTGTAGATGTTGCCCCTGTGCCGTCATAGTACAGCCGCAAAAGGTTTATAACTAATGACAGCGACGTCTGATGTCACGTCTTTTATTTGTATGACGAATGAACCTAAAAGGTTGTTAACATAACTCACATACCAAATGTCAGTAAAGGAAATGACGTGAAGTAGCGTACCAACTAAACGAAATAAGATCATGACAAGTTAAGTCGGCATTACCTACTTTAACTATTTATTACATGTTGATGTGTTGCTCAAAAATGATAACGTTTAAGGTGGACGGCATTCCAACTTTTTGGTACAGGCTTGCCATCCCTGGTTCATATACGATAGGTGCCATAGCCTACTATTTTTTGAATCTTGTACGGGCCTTCCCATGTTGGTGCCAATTCACCTACATTGAGCTCTTTGGTATTTTGGAAGACTTCTCTCAAAAACCCAGTCTCCAACACTAAGTGTTTTGGCCTTGACATTCTTATTAAAGCTTCTGGCCACTATCTGCTGTTGGGACGCCATACGTACAAGGGCTGCTTCTCTTAACTATTCGCTTGTAACAACGTCATGGCTTAGCTCTTCGTCATTCCTGTCTGGCGTCAACAGTCCATAACACGACATTGGGATGCGCTCCTCGGGAGGAAGAACGGCTTCACATCCATAGACTAAGGAGAAAGGGGTTTGCCCCGTCGCCGTCCTCCGGGTAGTTTTATTTGCCCAAAGAATCGAGGGGATTTCTTCCGCCCACTTACCCTTGGCTGCTTTGAGACGTCTTTTGATGACTTTAATGATTGACTTGTTACTTGACTTAGCTTGACTGTTAGTCTGTGGATATCTAGGTGTTTCAGTGCTGAGTTGTATGTTCCACTTGGCTAGGAAGTTCCGTGTGGGTGTGCCAATGAATTGAGAGCCATTCTCGCAAATAATCTCAGAAGGGGCGCCGAACCTGCATATAATGTTACGCCATATAATGGTAATAACTTCTTTATCACGTACCTGGATGAATGAGTCAGCTTCAATCCATTTGGAAAAATAGTTAGTTAACGCCAACATGAACACTTTTAGTCCCGGTGCTTGAGGGAGTTTTCCAACGATGTCCATTCCCCACCTCATGAAGGGCCAGGGGGTGATACTAGGATGCAGCTTCTTTGCAGGTTTATGTGTCATGGCGGTATGTCGCTGCCAGGCGTCGCATTTCTTAGCATATTCGACGGCGTCTTGACGCAACGTCGGCCAATAATACCCCATGCGCAAAGTCCTGTTGGATAGACTACGTCCTCCTGAATGATTGCCGCAACACCCGTCATGCATTTCTTGTAACACTTGTTGGCATTCGTCGCCGTCGAGGCATCTCAGGTATGGCCCTACAATGGACTTTCTAAAAAGTATACCATCAAGTAGAACGTACATTGAGGCTCTGACACGTACCTTTCTGGCTTGTAGCCTATCTTCAGGGAGGGTACCGTCTTTAAGGTACTGAATGAACGGGGTTTGCCAACTTGCTGATTGTGTCGCGGCGTTGTTGACGTCCGCCGCAACGTTGTTGACATCATCAACTGTAGTTGTTTTATCGATTGCAGGTAATGACAAATGTACTATGGGTATGCTTTTGAACTTTGACTTCCTCATGGCTGACCCAATGTTTGCCAACGCATCTGCTTGCGTGTTCTGGTCTCTGGTAATCTGAAAAATGTCAAACTTCACAAAAGATTTTACCTTTAGCAGGACGGCGCATAGATACGTCGTCATTTTGGAGTCTTTGGCGGCAAATTCTCCTTTGATTTGACTGACGATGAGTAACAAGTCACTGTATGCTTCCACTTCAGTGGCATTTAGGTCTTTAGCCAATGTTAACCCAGCCAATAACGCCTCGTACTCCGCTTCGTTGTTGGTGGCTTTGAAGTCGCAACTGATAGCTCGGGCTATGATGTCCCCTTATGGCGACTTTAGCAATATGCCCAAACCGGCGCCCCGAAAGTTGGAGGATCCATCTACATGCAAGATCCATTTATTGTTAGTGGTATTAACTTCGAGCATGCTTACCTCTGTTTGCGCCGTCGCTTCCAATTTAGGGCTAAAGTCAGCCACAAAATCCGCTAATGCTTGCGACTTTATGGTCGTCCGCGGCTGATATGTGATGTCATAGCTGCTCAACGTAATTGCCCATTCACCCATTCTTCCTGTCAATTCTGGATGTCTCAAAATAGACTTTATAAGATAATTAGTTTTGACATGGATAGAATGTGACTCAAAATAATGTTTCAGTTTTTTGGACGCCGTCACTATTGCTAGGACCAGCTTTTCCAAGGAAGAGTACCTGGTTTTCGGCGTCGACCAATGACTTACTTACATAGTATACTGGCAGTTGTCCATCTTGGCCTTCCCTGGCCAGGACGACACTTACCAATGATTCGCTGACGGCGACATATAGTTACAGTGGTTCATCAGCCGATGGTTTTGACAGCAAGGGCGGTGTCATGAGGTATTGCTTGAGATCCTGGAGGGTTTGTTCATGCTCCGTTGTCCAATCGAATCCTTTGTTCTTTTTCAGGACATCGTAAAATAACCGCCACTTGTCGAAAGATTGTGAGATGAATCGGTTTAATGCGGCGACACGTCCGGTTAACTTTTGCACTTCCTTCATATTTCGGGGCGATTGAATATTGAGGATAGCCTTGATTTAATCTGGGCTGGCTTCGATGCCCCGCTTTGTAACTATGTACCCCAAGAATTTACCTACAGACACTCCAATAGAACACTTTGTAGGATTGAGTTTCATATCATACCTCCGAATGACGTCGAATGACTGTTGTAGATGTGACACATGGTCATGTGCGGTTTTGAACTTAACCAGCATGTCATCAATGTAGACCTCCATGGTCTCCCCTAGTTAGTCTTTGAACATGGCGTTGACTAGACGCTGATAGGTTGCGCCGGCGTTCTTCAGTCCGAATGGCATGACCTTGTAACAATAGATACCACGGTCGGTGACGAATGACGTCTTCTCTTGGTCCTCTGGATGCATGAATATCTGGTTGTACCCCGAGAAAGCGTTCATGAATGACAACAACTCATGTCCTGTAGTTGCGTCCACCAGGGCGTCGATGTATGGCAGGGGGAATGAGTCCTTAGGACATGCCTTGTTGAGGTCGGTAAAGTCTATACAGACTCTCCACTTCCCGTTTTTCTTACCTACAGCAACGACGTTAGCTAACCAATCAGGATATTTTACTTCCCTTACCTTGCCGGTGTCAATCAACTTTTGAACTTCATCGTTGATGATTTGATTTCGCTCAGGGGCGAATTTTCGTCTCTTCTGCTTGATTGGTTTGTAGGTGGGATCGACATTAAGTTTGTGCGTGATTACGTCGGGATCTATTCCTGTGACGTTCTCATGGGACCACACAAAACAATCAGCGTTAGCCGTTAAAAAATCTATTACCTGTTGACGGAAGTCGGGAGATAATGCGGCCCCTATTTTGACCGTTTGATCTGGTTTACTGGGGTCTAAGATGTCCTCGTCCACTTGCTGCTTGTCAAAATCTTGTTCTCCCAATGTCCCCGTCTATAATTGCTAGGCCTCCGACTTCCTTGGTTTCAGGGACATCTTGTAGCATTCTCTTGCAATCCGTCTGTCCCCCTTGATCTCCTGCACTCCCCACTTGGTGGGAAATTTTAAGGATTAGTGGAATGACGATAGGACAACCTTCATGCTATGGATCCATGGCCTGCCTAAAATCACATTATAAGAAGAAGGGCAGTCAATGACATAAAACTTAGTTGGCATGTTAACTCCCTTGGCGAAGGTGGGCAGCGTCACTTCTCCCATAGTATGCTTGGACTCTCCACTGAATCCGACAAGGACGGTAGATTTTCTGATGACGTCGCGCTCATCGATTCTCATGTCTTCTAGAGCACCTCTCATCAGGATGTTGGCTGAACTACCATTGTCAACTAACACACGTTTAAGCAAGCAATTACTGACAGTTAGAGATATTACCAGTCTGTCATGATGTATGTCTCTGTCGTCACCGAGGTCGGCGTCATCAAAGGTGATGAGCATGGCTTCCAGTTCAGCATCACGTGGATGACGGAGTTCTTTAGGGACGACATCCTGATTCGGACCGTCTCTTGCATGTCGTTTGGCTGCAGAGTATGTTAGTCCACAAATATCTGATCCACCACTAATGACATTGATTACCTTGACATGTGCTGGTGATGACGGTGGTTAACGTCGGTCGTCACTTTTCGACTTCGCTTGCTTCGTTTTCTCCGTCAGCAAGTCTTTTAGGTACCCTTGCTTCAGTAGGTGGGACACTTCTCGTCTCAAGGCGACGCGTTCGTTGGTATGATGCCCATGGTCTCCGTGGAACTCGCACCATTTAGATTTGTCGCGATGGCCCATCGAATTTTCGTTCTTGTAAGGCCATTTAACAGCAGAACCTAAAGAATGTAAAGTGTTAATAATACCTCCCACGGTGACGTTGAAGCCGTACTCGGCAAGCTTAGGGGGTAAGCCAGGATCATTCTTCCAGTCGTTGGCCGATCCGTCTTGACGGACGCTATGGACTTGTTGCGGACGCTCATAGGGCTTCTAACGCCATGACGCCTGCTTATTGGTCGCTGCCTTCCGGCTGTCAGAACTGGCATAAGCCTTTCTGGACTGCATGTCTTCCTCCAGCCTGATTTGGGGCAGCGCCTTGGCTTGAGCATCTTCAAACGTCGGACAAGGATATTTGGTCAGCTCCTTGTAGAGGTCAGACTCTTTATCTAAACCACGTCTGAAAGCTTCGATGGTTGTCCGAGCGTCACAATTTGGAATGGACACCTTCTCCCTGTTAAACCTGTTCACAAATTCTTTAAGAGATTCATCAGATTTTTGCACAATCCTATGTAAATCACTAGCTTGCTTTTCCATCTTACGACTACTAACAAACTGCATATTAAAAGTATTGACTAATTGAGCGAAAGAACAAATAGTCCCATTATTAAGATTAATAAACCACTGTAGTGCCGGCCCAGTCAGCGTCGAGCCAAAGCCCTTGCACATGCATGCCTCTCGCAGGTTTTTTGGAATTAAAATGGTGATCATTCTTTGCTTATATTGAGCGACATGGTCATTAGGATCGGTGGTGCCGTGATATAGCTTCATGGACGGAACGGAGAACCGCTTGGGCACCTCGATCAATGCGATGGGATCTGCAAAAGGAGAATCACCATAACTGTTAGGGGTGGCTTTCTCCATAGGCCGAGGGACGCCAGGAATGCGAGCAATCATGTCCTCCAATTGCTGGAGACGCTGCTGGATAGGATCATCAAGGCGTCCATAGATAGGCTCTTTCGGCGGGTTGACGTCACCATCTTTGTCACCGTCGTCGTCTTCCTTATCTGAGTCGCCAGCGTTTTCTGGAACAACATGGTTAATGGGAGTCTCGAATCCGTCGGCATCCAGATCACGCATCCTAGGGACGTCGCGAATGTTGCGAGGTTTTTGTCCCTTTGAAGGTTTCTGGGCGGACTTGAAGCTCTGATTCTCCATGCAGGACGTGACATAGCTTTCCTTCAACGTTGCCATCTCCGCCTTGATGCGGTTGAGTTCGTCAATGACCTCTTGGGTGGTGATCCATTGTCCTGTCATTGAAAACACAAAAGGGTGGAAAGGTACGGAAAACTTGTGTATATAAACTGAAATGAAAGAATGTGATCGACAACGGATGTATAGAGATCTTGTTGTGGCCCCATGGTGGCGCCAAATTGTTTATGCCGATTTTGTACCAAGTACTTAAAAGGTAAAGGTGACAACAACTAGATCAATATATTTTGAGCAATCAACATTATTAAATAAACAAATGACATGAAATGAATAAAACAGTGAATAGACAAAAGAACTGTTGACGCGGAAAACCTAATCAAAGGAAAAAACCGCGGGTGACGCTCTTGATCACCAATCCACTAATATGCCATCGACGTCAATACAATTGTAGAATACAATGTGAATTTATTTCTTCCTAACAATGAAAGAGAATGGTAGCAGAGAGAGAGAGAGATAGGAATGTATTTGCGAACTTAGAGAGAAAAATCCGAAGAAGAAAATAGATCTACCCTAATTTACATATTTATACTCAAGACTCTCCCTAGTTGAATTTCTAGCTGCTCCTTTATGCATGGGCCACGTCAGCAGAATCCCCCATATCTCTCAACTACTCAACCGCCAGTTTTTGATTTACTTTGAACTAGTCATCTTTTGTGTTGGCGGCCCAAATTCAATTATGCCCACATTTGCATTCCAGCGCCAAGTTGTAAAACGTGGGCCCAACACTGATGAACTCACTATCTAGTGCAACAGCCGAGGTCTAGGTCCTTGGCATGTCCTCCTGTAAGTAGTTTAGCGAATATATGAAACCTGATGGTGGCCTTTTAGGAGAGCCTTCTTTCAGATATAAGTGGGTGATCTTCTACATTATGTTGAAGGGGTTTGGACTTTGTCGTCGTGAGGGCTGTTGTTTTGGAGCAGAGATGGGAGCTTACTGAATTAAATTATGTATGAATGTGTACTCTCAAAACACAACTGTGGAGCTGTTACTGTTGGTGTTACTTTATCTTGTAATCAAAGTGAAAGGTTTTGGCTACTCTTATTTTATTCAATGACTCATTACCAGTTCTATTTTTTGGGCTCGATTCTTGGTGAATGGGTACTCTTATTTGCCTAGGAGCTGCTATCCCTTATTCCCTTGTCAATATCATTTATTCAGTGAGGATATAACAATTAGGTAAAGAAATATTGTGGTGAGTCTGGAAGGTGGTCATACACTCACACTTACAATTGTAGTGAACTTAAGCATCTTAAATAGTTAGTGATTTGAGTTGTTGAGCCACATCACCACGTTCCTTAAGTGCTGCTATCTTTATATGACTATGATCTTATTTTTTGGTTGTTGCTTAGGGTTAAAATACTAGTAAATACTAAACCACCTTGTAATGAGTACATACTATTCCTCTGTTTGTTTGTTAAATATTAAATAATCTGTTTTCTCGTTATGTGAAGTACGGTGCTGACTATAGGCTTTGACTTATCTAGTTACCCCTTTGGGTTACACAAAGTGGCGTATCCAGAATTACGGGATGGGGGTACAGATGATAAAAAATCAAATAAAACAAAATAAAATACTTGAGTTAAGTTACGACTACAAATTCATATCAAAATCTCTAATGTCAATTCCAAATTCAACTAAAACATATTATTAGATATTAATACCAAAGTTCCTTGTTTCAAATTACATTTCACAACATTTAATTCCAAATTCAACTAATTTCAATTCACAACCTCTATTTCAATTTTACAGTCTATTTCAATTCAAGTAAACTCAATTTCAATTCAAGTAATCTCTAATGACAATTCAAGTAATTTCAATTTCAGTTCAAGGCATCTCTAATTTCAATTGAAGTAATCTCACTTTCAATTCAAGATTAAAATCTCTAAGTTCAATTCAAGTATCTCAATTCCATAATTCACAATTGCACAACATTTAAATTTCATTTTCATAATTTCTTATTTCAATCAAAAAACTCAATTCACATCAAAATGAGAAATCTATAATTTACAAATTAGCAGAAATTAAAAAATATATATATATATAAAAGTGGCGACCCTACGGAGTTCTGCTTCACTGCCGTTCTAAACTAGTTCTTGCTAGAGATGAGCAGAAATTTCGGGTACCCAGATCCAGACCCGGACCCGGTATGGACCCGCTGGGTCCGGACCCAGACCCGGTCCAACTGGGTCCCGGTCTGGGTCCAAAAAAGGACCCGGTTGCATCTGGTTCCAATTTCGGGTAGAATTTTGTCAAACCCGGTACCTGGTGGGTATCCGGTTCGATCGGTTTCGGATCGGGGTATCCGGTGGGAGCGGTCATGGGTCTGGGTACCCGATACTTAGAATTGAGTTTTTGTCCTAAATAGTGAGGTGTTGAATTGGGAGAATGGAGATGAATGATATTTGATAGCATAAGAATATGCTTGTAATAGGATAATAGTTGTTAAGTAAAAATTAGTACTTAGGGTGCGTTCTGTTCAACTTAAAAAATTAAGTTTCAGGTCCAATAAGTTCAGATAAGTTCAGATAAGTTCAGATAAGTTGCAATAAGGTCTAATAAGTGCAATAAGTTTCAATAAGTTCCAATCAGGTCCAATAAGTTCCAATCAGGTGCAATAAGTTCCAATCAGGTGCAATAAGTTCCAATCAGGTCTAATAAGGTCCAATAAGTTCCAATCAGGTCTAATAAGGTCCAATAAGGTCCAAATAGTCAATGTTTAATAAACATTTGTATTATTGTCCACTATTTTGTTATTCATAATTTCATATCACTATTAGCGGATTATGTTATTATTAGAATTTTAATTAAAGTACCACAATGATTATATAGTATTATACTTGTATTAGTGTCTATTATTTTATTATTTATTTGTATTATGTCTATTATTTTATTATTTATTTGTATTATGTCTATTATTTTATTATTCATATTTAGCTGATTATGTTATTATTAGAATTTTTTATTAAAGTACCACAATGTATAGTATTATACTTGTATTATTGTCTATTATTTGATTATTCATATTGCTATTGAATAATAGTATAATCATGGTCAAATAATTAAGGTTAACAATAATAATAATAATAATAATAATAATAATAATAATAATTACATATAATAATAATAATAATAATAATAATAATAATAATAATTACATATAATAATAATAATAATAATAATAATAATAATAATAATAATAATTACATAATAATAATTAAGGTTAACAATAATAATAATGATTATTAACTTTTTGATTTTCTACTAGTGTTTTATAAAATTAAAACAACACTATTAGATATATTAGTGATGAAAGTTATGTATAGGCAAATATATTTATAGTAATTTTTTTGTTAAATTAATTATCATAAGAGATAATTAATAATCATTATTTTTTAAAGGACGCATTATAATAATTATTATTCCATAAAAAATTTTGAGGGGTAGTATTTACGTTAGTGGTAATATTTATGTTATTCATGGTCAATGTTTTTGTCTAATAAGGTCAAATAAGTTTCAATCAGGTTCAATAAGGTCTAATAAGTTTCAATCAGTTCTAATAAGGTCTAATAAGTTTCAATCAGGGTCAATAAGTTCCAATAAGGTCCAATAAGGTCAACCAGGTTCAATCAGGTCCAATAAGTTCCAATCAGGTTCAATCAGGTCCAATAAGTTGAATCAGGTCTAATCAGGTCCAATCAGGTTTAATAAGTTCCAATAAGTTCAGTTCAGGTTCAATAAGTTCAGTTCAGATAAGTTCCAATAAGTTCAGGTCCAATAAGTTGAATAGAACGCACCCTTAGTTGATCTTTAGGCCCATTTAATGTTTTTTTAAATTTTATAGCTCAATTGGCTCATCTTAATATGTTGTTAAACTTACAACTGGGTATCCAGTTTTGGACCTGGTACCCAGCGGTTCCGAGTCTGGGTACAAAAATTTAGGACCCGGTTGGACCGGTTTCAATTCCAATTCCAGATTTTTAATACCCATTAGGTCCGGGTCCGGGTCTATGAAATTCTATGGGGTGCCCGGTTGTGCTCACCCCTAGTTCTTACTGCTGAATCTGAGTTCTAGCAATGGCGAGTGTGGCCAGTGGGCGGCCCGCGGTGGCGTCTCGTGGCGACAAGAAGAACTCCGGCAAATGGGCAAAGTGGCGACAAGTCCGGGCTCCGGCTGCAAAATGGCGTCAAGTCTTGAAGTCCGACAACAAATCAAGAGTTGTGTGCTCCGGCTGCAAAGCGGCGACAAGAAAATAAGAACTCCGGCAGCGGCAGACCGGTAGAGGCGAAAAAGAAATAAAGAGAGAGAAAAGAAAAAAGAAACGTTCTGACCAGAGGTGAGAGGAAGAAGGGGAGTAGGGACGCGTGAGTGAGAGGAAGAAGCGTCCTTTTATTTGTCAGTCTTGGTCTTTGGTCAGCGTTTTTTTTTTCCTTTTTGCTTTTATTTCCTTAAAAAAAAATTTTGAAAATGGGGTACAGCTAGGGTGTTCAAAAATATCCAATCCGAAAATCCGCCCATCTGATCCGAAATTTCGGATATCCGATTCGGTTTTAAGATTTCGGATATTTCTGATCGGATACCCGAAAAATTTCGGGTTTTCTGATCGGATACGGATCGGGATTTTTCTAAAATTTCAACGACTCGATTTAAAAACCCAGTGATCCGATCCGAAAAGTTTGGATATCCGAAAAATTCCTCCGATCCGAAAATTTCGAATATCTGAATTTTCGGATCCGATCCGATCCGATATCCGACATTGAACATCCCTAGGTACAGTTGTACCTACTGTACCCCTGTAAATCCTCCCCTCTTACACTAATGATATCTACTAACTATGTTCTTTATCTTGCATGTCATTCCTATATTAAGAATTGGTCTAGCACTTGGAGAGCATGCTGCGTCTATTCTAATAACATTCAATTCTATTATTCCCTAGAATAAGATAAATATCTAGAAACTTCAAATTTCAGTTCTAGTTTCTCATTATCGGCAATAATAATGATATTACTACTACCTGCAAGAAAAGGTCAATTGATTTTCATGAAAAAGAAAATTAAACTACATTGACAGTTGCCTAATCGGAAGCACAATATATGCCCAAATAAACACTTATATTAAACCATAAGCATGTTGAGAGACATCCAAGATAGAAGATGTAGTGAAAAATTCTCATTTTCTGACAAGAATCTTTTGCTCTCCTACTACAAAGACCGGTACACTAATGCTAGATTGGACAACACGATAAGCTTATGACAGCTCAATTCAAGCAAAATAAGAACACAAACAAAAAATGTCATGCATCCATGTTTACACGCATTGGAACCACATTTATAATTAAAACCCACTAAATGTACCACAAGCATAACCAACATCTTAAGAAGAATATTTAGTATACCAATACTTCAAAGTCCAAACTAGACACATACTCAACATTATGTGCCAAATAAATATAGTGACAATATAAACATAACCATAAAAATGACAACAGATACATCAATATAGAAAAGCATAACCTTTCATACAGATCGCCAGGAGCAAACCATAATTTCATAATCCAGAACTTTCATAGCAAGCTTAGGATCCAAGGAAAATAATAGATACCAAAAGATACATGCTAAGCCAATAAATAGAAAAATATACTTAATCATACGAAATTGTACTACATCTTCTAAGACATTATAGGAAATACTAATTAGATTCACTTTCGATTTACTAGATGCTAAATTGCAAGCATGAGAGAAAGACATCAAACAACTTGATAGAGTAAGCATAAAGCACATTGCATCACATCAGAAGTTATAATTCATATTCATTCAAAAATTTAACGTATAAGATTGCGATAAAACCTAAAATCAAAGCAAAAATTCTCACAATTCGGAAATCATAATTTCAATTCAAAATATCAACAATTAGAGAACAAAAACAGACCTAGAAATCGTTTCTTCCTTCTTCTTCAGGCTATCTTATTCAACTTTCTCTCTGATTTGATGCAGCGCGGAGAAAATACTTTTGATCTCGCTATAATTAAGCCGAATTTCTGCAAACCAAAAAAATGGTAACAATACAATAATTAAACCAACAAATTTGAAATAAAAAAATCTAAAGAATGATGATGAAGAAGAGAGAGAAAAAGAAAGAAAGTAGAATACCTAGAAATTTCGTACCAATAATAAAACATTGACAAATTCATACCAACAACTCAAGGTAAAGAAAAGTTAGGGCAGAGCATAAGAGGGTAACAATTGACCGTCTACCAAAAGTTCGATCATAATTAAAGAATTCATCAAAGAAACATCACCTGAGATCGTCGAGATGCTGAGAACGTGAATGAGGTAGTTGAGGATGTTGAGAATGTCGAAAAACCTGAGAAACGTGAGGTATGTCAATCATCGCAGTTTGATTCATGAAAAAATTAATTGGCCATCATAATATAACTCGTCACCTGAGCGACGTCCAATATCTCGTCGAAAATCACTAGTTCACCGGGAAAAATTGAAGATGATGCCACCGCTGAACCACCATGAACCGAAGAGAGTGTGAGTTGAGTTTCTGATTAGCAGTTGAAGTCTTGAGGGTGTGAGGGGAAGGAATGTGTTTTGTGGGAAACTTTTGGAGCTAGTTTTATTTTTTCGCTACTTTCTATTTGGTATGGGCAAGAGATCTTCAATTTGAACTGGCCTGTAAATAAAGGGCAACGTAATATGTAATTTTGTCGCTTAATTAAGGTAATGGGCAACTCAAATTTAGTTCGTAGCCATGTTATGTATGTGTGGTCTCGTTGAATTCTTCTCAACTCTAGTTTTTTTTTTAATCCAGTGTTTATAGTTTTTACATATACATAAGAGATATTAATAATCTTCAAAGTTTTGTCTCGGCATGCGTGAAAAGTACAATTGTTGCATTTTTTCTGTTACAGATGAAGTATAATGTGAGGAAATAAAATAAAATGGATTATTACCTTTAATTACTATTCATATGGGTGGGCGTATTACAATTAAAATTGTGTTTTATGTAATTAAATGTGTGCTCAATTATTATCATCATAAGAAATGTTGCAATTTTTTATTTTTATATTTTTTTACATTCTATAAAGAGCAATGTTATTGAGGAAGAGGTTTGGAGCAGTGGCTTCAACCTCACCTTTGATCCTTATGGTCAGAGGTTCGAATCCTCATACCTCCTCCCCCATTGTAAATATGTACCCGCCCTTGTGGCTTATTTACACCCAAAAAAAAAGAAAGAGCAATGTTGTAACTAGATCAAGACTTAAGAAGTAAGAGGAACGAATACGGTTAAGAGTTAATAACTACTTAATAGGAGTGTGTGCTCGAGCAAATTAAATTTGGCACCTACAAATCATAATCTACATGCGCTCAGATCCCGAATCCTTTTAATTTTGCTCAACTTTTTCTATTACATATGGAATAATTATTCTCATGAACTGTGATTAGACTTGTCGCTCGGGTCAAGTAGGTCGGGTCATTTTGGGATATGGGTAATATTGGGCCGGGTCATTTTAAGTCACGTGTTGAAAACCAAGGGACCATACCCCGAATTTTCAGGTTCGGGTTAACCCAACGGATTTGCGCGTAATTATCTTTTTACAAAAATTTGCCTCAAATTTAGGTTTTTCAAACTTTTTTTCCGCCTTTTTTTCTTTTGGCGCCTTTCTATTTCACCCTAGAAGCAACAAATGATGTCGATTCTTCTGAAAAAAAATGATGTCAATTATGATTTTGTTGAGATTAAGCTATAATTAAAGAGAAAAAACTTAATAAAATTGAATTAGAGATTATTTGAACCTATGTAGCACTGGTAGGCGTTTGCCGTGTACTCCTAACCAAATATAATTAACCTACTTTCATGCACACTAAGCAAGTATAATGGAAGTAGGGATCGTATCCACAGGGAGCAAAGGAACTTGATCGGAAATTAGCCAATTAAGAACCCTAGTATGTGCTAAGGCCAAAGTAACCGAATAGGGGGGATTTGGAACAATGTAAGTGAACTAAACTACTCACAATACTAAAACACGAAGAGATTACAATATAAAAGGCCTTGGACTCGGTTAACATCCACCCTAACCTACTTTGTGATCACGAAACCTTAACCCTCAACCCTTCCTATGGTCACCTATCGAGAAGTCGATACCTCTATCCTCCTAGATCGTGGTTTAACACACGATCCGCGTGGTTTGAACCGCTCTTACTATGACCTAACTCAAATGAATCGCACTTAAGTCCAAACCAAAGTAGCATTAAAGTCGAGGAACACGATAGGATTACTAATGTTATCAAAGCAACAACATTCAGATAATAAGCTATGCTTCTCTAAGTGTACAAGATTAATGTTCAGCATTTAATCAACACCTAGTATGCTACATGGAGCTAGGAACACAACAATCCGATTATGCACCTAAAACTAGCATTAGATGATTCACACAACAATACTAGTAACGTTCCTAGCAAAGATTATGCAAATATCATGGAAATAAATACAAGAAGCATCACAATGACCATAAGAAAATAGAGAGTAGGAAGTTCTCACAAGTAGATTAGAGCTTCAATAACCAAATCCAAGATGGAAGTTTAAGCTAGCAAAGCCATTGAATTCATTACAAATCTACTAAGAAAGAGTAAAAGAAAACCTATGGAACACCCTTCTC